>NC_141687.1:1903611321-1903763921 GCF_964263255.1 Lissotriton vulgaris
TCACAAAAAAGATTTTTCGAGAGACTGATAACAAATATTGCATTTATGTAATGCACATTGACCTTGCAGGATGTAAAAGCAAAATTTATATTTTAGCGGCTATGACGCAATATGTTTTTGGGGATTCAGAACCTAATTGAAAGCACGATTTTGTTATTATAACATATACTAATAAAAGGCACAATTTTTGTGTTGGTTAGAGTGGCTTCTGCACGATTCTGTCCCTCATCTGCAGATTCGGTGTCTTCTCTAAGTGGCTGAGAAAAATTTTCCAAGAGCTCTGTTGAAGTTGGGGCCCGGGTACCCCCCTAGCAGCCCTTTGTGCAGAGTTAGATTTTACTCCAATATCAGAAACTGCAGCTTAAGGTCAGTTCTTTATTGGGTTACTTTAATGAGAAATCCCAAGGCAGCAGCATATTTAAAAACCATAGAAGAAGCTAACTCCAACGAGCGCAGGGGCAGCACGTGGTCGCCCCATGTAAGTAACCTGTAGACATAAGAACGGTACCACGTATAGATGAAGACACAAAAAAGAGTCTTGAGTTGAGGCCAGCGTCTATTGACTGCAACTAGATTAGTAACATCCTTTTTTCCACCTGCATTGAGTACTTGGGTGTGCTATATCCTGAATTAAAGAGAATGCTGTATGTAAAACTCAAGGAATTGTTTAAGAGTAATTACAATTTAAAGATGTCACAAAAGTGATCATAAATCCACAAATGCAGGGAAATTTGCACAAATACCAAAATATTATTTCATTGTACTTTTGTGCTCTTTTACTTCTTTATAATTGCAACATGGCAACAAACATACTACTCAAATTCTAAAAACAATTGTTAGAAGTATATAGAACATCTTTTGCTTAAAGTATGGATGAATGAAATACCATACATAACATAAATTTCACGTTACAAATCATCAAATTCTGAATCACAAAAATCAATATAGAAGCAAAACGATGTTAGGGGTCGACGTTTCGGTCCCCCGTTGGTCTAAAAGATCCTCAGGACCATCATCAGGACGATAATGTTGCACATATATGTATAATGTAGAAAAAAGAATTTATATGTAGTGTAAAAAAGGAAAAATCCTTAATATCCCTACATGTATAAAGTATCGTCTGCTCACCCCAAAAGAACAAAAATGGTGGAACAAACCCACAGTGTCAAAAAGACAGCGTGCATGAAACATGCCACCACACAACAGTGTTCCCAATATAAGTGACTTCCAATACCACCATTTCAGACAATTTAAAAAACTCTCATCCAAAAATAAGCGAAATATCATTGTCCCACAGACAAAATTATTTTCTTAATTTATTTTATCAAAAATAGTTTTTTTAAACAATTGTATATATACATTCAGTTATGACAAATCTAATAATTTCTATACATAAAATCACTAAAGCAGCCCCACCAAAACATAAAGCAAAACATTGATCACACGTCAATGGCCAAACCACAATCACAGGCACACCAAACACACCAGACTTATCTAAATAAAGAAAAAAGGGCAGTGTATCAAACAAATAAAACATACAAGAATCACACAATAAATATTTTAAAAAATCAGTATATGGTTAAAAAAAATAGAAAACATGAAGCGCCGACGCGCATTTCGGAGTGGACTATAAGACCATAAGCTCCTTCGTCAAGGCGCAGGAGGTACAGTTCATGGGGTGGTCAGATTCCATCCGAGGGAATTAAATATATTTATAAATAGTGGTGTTGGGGCTCCTTTAACACAATATATCAAAGCACATAAACATTATTTGGATGGCACGGGCTAGCAGATAGAGACCACCAGGTTCAGTAATGCTTTCGGATAAGCTTTCCACAGGTCAAATGAGCAAAAAATATTGAATATAGTGGCCATCCAGCTAAGCGATATATCAGTGAAGAATAGCAAGTGCAGGTCTCCAGTCAAGGGGATGTAGAGCATGGATGGAGAACGACAGAAGGAGAAACCTCTCGCACAGAGATAAACTAATGAAAAAGGGGTAGCATGGAAATCTTCAATCATGGGGCTGTTCTTTATCTGTCAGCGAGGATAAAACCGTAATGCCTGGATAGCACGCTGCCAAAGTATGTACTGAAGTTAAAAGCGGGCCAGTTCTATTACAGGCATCTCGAATAGATGCATTTCAAGGCTGGTGAGTCCTTCTGGAAAATGGTAGCCAAGGTCTATCTGCTTCCTACGGGTATTCTACGGTGATGCTAGATGGCAGGCAGAGTGGCATCCAGGGTTGAGGGCTAGGAGGGTACTGGTGTCATAGTGGGGGAGTTACCGGGAAGCAGGGTTCTATGCACTGGACGTGGTCCATGCACGGGCAGTGCAGACGGGCTTGCCTTTTGCCCGCATTTGGCGCACCAGTGGCACACCCGCTGTGCAGTGCTGCAGGGGGCTGGACAGCTGGGAGGCGGGAAACTCAGGAAAGGGCACTGGAGGGGCAGGGCTGCAAGGGATTGCAGCAGCATTAATGAAAGAGAGGACAGAGAAAAAGGAACTGCGAAAAAGCACAGGAAAGACAAAGCCAAACAAAGCCAAACAAACCAAAGGAAAAATACGAAGCCAACAGTAGTAAGCAATGGAGAATAGCAGGAAGAGGGACAGGAACAGCACAAAAGAGGGACAGCAGGGCAGTCAAGCAGCAGAGCAGGATCGCTCTACCACAGGACCCCAATGATGAGGCACAAGCTAGAGCCTGCGGGGGGAGAAGGGTCTCAAACACCTGACCTCGGGGTCAGAGCAACCAGCAGCAGCAGATGGGGACAGCAGCAGCAGCTACCAGACGGAGCTGCACTGTGCGAAGAGCAAGTACACTAAGGGAAAGCCCCTCATACACGCAAAAGGACACTACCAGGGGGAGAGGAAAGGCATCACTTCCCGGTTTCCTCATCTGATCTAACAGTGGTGACCAGATTCAATGTTCCACATTTCCCTGGTGAGAACCGGCGGATCAAGCTGCATACCCGAGGGCCCGATCCAGCCCCCGTTCCCCTGGCACCCACTGCCAAAAACAGGCAATCTCAGCAACTTGAGTCAGTTAGTGGGTTCCCCCACCAGTCTTGTGCAGTGTCCTCGGCAATGTGCGTCCTCCTCAGGCCAGCGATGTCTCAGGGCAGAGTGTGCACCACGTACCAGTGCTAGGCCTGGGCCCGACACGACTCCCAGGCCTCCTCGGCTCCCCGTCCCACCTTCTCCTCACCTGGACATCTACACCGGTGCTCAATCCACAGTGCTCTCTCTGAATCTGTGGCTCAGCCAGCAGGAGCCACAGTCAGGTGGGATTTCACATGCCTGGGTACAGCAGTGAACGCCAAGTCTGCAGGGGAGCATCCTGATGCAGGTGATGCAACTCGGCCCCCTTAGGCTTGAGGTTGCACATTAGGCGTAAGTTTGCTGTGCCCCTGCCATACAAGATTGGCGTAGCTCAGGGGCCTCACCCTCCACAGCATCTGGGCAGCACCACATCCTCTGCCCTGTGGTGCAGAGCGGCGGGCCCACCATTGGTCATCTCGACCGTGCACCTCAGTAAAGAGGTGGTGCCTGTCATGCGATGCAGACCTTCCTAAGTTGGTGCGCAGGAATGCCTCAACCGATCACAGCTCCAAAGGGCGCCAGGCGGTCTTCTCACACAGGTCAGCAACATGTCTTTATGTGACCTGCCAGACTTCCCACCAGATAAGGGCGATCACCAATGCCTCAATGTCTACCACCAAGGCCCAAAGGCTTGGTCCAGACGAGGCCAGCCTCCACCGTCAGGCCACGGTAACTCCACAGTGTCTCTGCCTCCCACTCCGGGCCTTAGGCGCAGGCCCTGCGAGGCCTACAGACCCCGGGGACTACCCACTCTTCCAGGCTTCGCCTGCCATGCTGTCGCAAGGGAAGCGCTATGAAAAGTCATGCATCACTGGTTTTTCCCAGCGATGCGCCTCTTTACATATGTGGAGCCCTGAATCTGCATTTCCTCTTCCCTCGGACTCTGGCTGGTCATGCTGGCTGTTGGGGGTTTGGGAGGGGGTTGTTTCCCTGTAGTGAACTTGGCCCGGGCTGCTCCATTCTGCATTCAATTGTTTTTATTTTGTTTTTATCATTGATGGGGGACTTATTGGCTATTTTTGCCTCCAGAGGAAGAAAAGTCACATTGGGCTGACTAATGTGAGTTGTTTTGCCTCTAATTGGCCTTTCGTCACTTTTCTCTCGCTAGCGGCAATATTTTTATCGCCTTGCCCTAGTGTTAGCAGCAACATTTGCCACCGTGAGCAGATCCTATCACCATGTAGTGACGCATTGTAAATACATCAGTACCATGGTGACAGGTTTTGGCGATACATAGAGGTAAGAAAATTGCTGCTAACTAACGCTAATACTAGTTCAGGGCAATTCTTGTAAATATACCCCTCAATCTCAGGAGGAATGGAGGATGCATTAGAAATCAAATTAGTGACTTGCCAGTCACACATCCTGAATTCAATTGAATTAAACTGATTAAATGCAGATCTCTTAGACCTCTGTATGTATGCAGCCCATGAACATACATAGGTTTCAATTTCCCTATGAGCAGACTGGAAACGTACCTTTGAGGAGCACCTTTATGAAGATGGAATTACAAATATTTTACGAGCTCACTGTCATTTGACAGAAATTTCTTTCAGAGAGTTGGCAAAAAAGGTTGTCTATTGAAATAACTTAGCAAAAATGGATTCTAAAGTGCTTTGTATTGAATACCATACAGCCTGCTTGTTAGTTGTCAAATCACGTATTCCTCTTTTTATGGTTCACTGTCAGTAGTCTATAAACACTGTCAAAATCCACTAAACATTGTTAAAATCCTTAGAACATGTTTTTTGAAATAATATCAGGTTTGACCAATACGTTTCCAATAAACCATTTAGCATTATTTTCTTCTAATGGCTTTAAGTATATCTCCGCCCCTTTGTTTGAAGGGTTAGTCCTCCTCCATTAGTTGTGCTGTTAGCCACACCAAAGTTTGGTCTAGTCGCGCCCCTTGTTAACATACATATATATACACTATAAAATCAATAATTTGTCTATCTCTTAACATGCACTCATTTTCTAGCTCATGTATAGATTTTACCTCTCTCTACCACGTAAATACAGTAGGATTCTTCTTTTCCATGGTACTAAGAGTATAAAACAATGATAATGTAGACTGTACCTCTTCCATCCATGTGCTAGCCCATTTCAATGGTGTCTCCATGGACTCTGGCATAATGCAAAATGATGGGGCCCCCAGTAAAATGTGATATGGGCCCCTTAGTTTCGCATAGCCCACAGATATTCATTGGTCTTGGGCTCAACGGGGCCCCCTAAAGGTTTGGGACCTCTAAAGGGTTTGGGCCCCTTGCCCCACAGGGGCTGCAGGGGCCTGTCTTACACCCCTGTCCAGGGCCATGTTGAGAATGGGTATCACAAATACCCAATGTGTTGTATAGTTATTCACATGGCCACGGATTGAGATCTGCCAGCCCTGCAAGGATTCAGACACCTTAAATCCTATAAAGAGCATCGGCATTTCCATGCAGCAGTCTCGCTTCGTAATGTTCCACTCAGATGCATTGATTAAGCATGCGTTTGCCCCATGTAGCCCTTTGTCACTTCTGCCAATATTTCCAATTAGTCATACTTTCCTCTCTTTTAATTAAACATAAATGAAGTGGAAAGAATCTTGCCAATTGATGTGTTAAATTAGTTCTTGCTTGCCAGTTTTCAAATCCATTTATAAACATACTTGGAAATTTGCTCGTGTGTAGTTACGCCTGTATTTGGAGCTAATTTCCAACTTTCTTGAAATTCATAAAGAATTTCAAGAATTTCGAGAGTACTCGTGAGTAGCTGGGTCAGTCCCAGCACTAGTCTCGTGCGTGAACATCCGTGCATTAGAAAATGTACATTTCCTAATGCAATACATAAGTGTATTTGAACTGAACTTTTTTCTTTAATTTTCTTCACAGGGAAAACGTGTGTTTTTTGATTAGAGAATCCCGTTTTCCTTCAGCTCCATCAAACTTGGGGAGTTTCCTCCCATTTTCTCATCCTGAAAGCTCATTTCCTTCTGTCCTGAACGCGGTTAAAACTCTCCCTGTTTTCAGAATTAGATAGTACTTGCAAAAGATTTGGGATCAACAAAACTTTCGAGTTACATTTGTTTACTCCCTTTTGCAGAGGTGTCCCCTGTCTGGAATACCAGAGATCACCCTCTGAGGAGATTTACTCATGAGCAAAATTACATCACCTCCTGCAATCTAGATGAGCACGAACCATTTTGTAAGAAAAAGTTTGCATTTTCTGATCCCCAAATTTGAATTTGCACTCATAATTGCTGCTATTATCAATCAAAGCAGAACACATGACCCTATTTCAGTCACAAGACTAATTAGGACTGCTTGGTCTGAGCTGCTGGCCCTTTTTGAGTGCAAATCGCAGTTGTTTATCCTGCTATTTGTGGGGTGGCATGTGAAACGTGTAGATTGCAGGAGTTACAGAACGAGATGTCCTGAATTCATTTTGGACTGGAGATTAGCAAGCGTTAATTGCTCATTCTAAGGGGCCAATCTCACAATCGGGTACAACCGCCCGTGCTAATTTGGCAATCATGCGCAACTGCAAATTAACAGGTGTGTTACTTGGATTCATGATTCAGATTTTTGCAGCCAAATGATCCCTCTTGGTGAAAGGCAAACCGCAATGCGTGACTGTTTTTCAACATTTTAATTATCCATGCTCCTGGAGGTAAAAGGGGGGCTTGGGGGAGGGCAGCCGACCCCCGGGAGGTCTCCTCCCCCGGGCGGTTTGGGAGATCTGGGTGGGGGTTCTTATTCTAGCAGGTTCCATTGGGCGTTTTTTGGGCTGGTTTTGGTTGTATTGTGCGTTCCCCTATAAATGGGCGGGGCTCCTCGCTCCGGGCACCATTTTAGGCTTGGTGACCTGGTGGCCGGTTGAGCTTAGAATTTTTTGTCTTGTTTCCTTGTGCTTTCTGATTCGTGGTCATGTCTGGTGAGGATTACCGAGTGTTGGAGGCTATTCGCCTACTTAGTGAGGCGGGGCGTTTGGACCTGGTCATTGGCGACCGGGGTCAGACTGAGACCCCGCGCCCCCAGCGGGAGGCCTCTGCGAGGGTGTCGGCTGTGGTGGCAGCATGTTACTCTCCGAAACGTCGGAGGCAGGATGGGGTAAGTGAACGGGGTCGTTCCAGAACTCGGCGGGCGGGTTCCAGGGCCCGGCGGGGGAGTGATGCCAGTTCTTCTGATCCGGCCGTTTCTTTGGATTCCTCGTTGTTGGAAGTGGCTGGGGAAGGTGGTTTTCCTACTGTGGAGGGGGAGGTTTCTGAGGTGGGTTTGCGGGAAAGAGCAGCCTCTGCTCCCGTTTTGCGGGGCCGTCGTGCTTCCAGGCAACGTGGTTGCACGCGGCGTTCGGCTTCTGCCTCCGCGGGGGTGGGGACTGACGTCACACAGATGGGGCCGGCGGAGGCCATTTTAGATGTGGTTTCTGTGGCGCAGCAGCCGTTACGGGGTGCTTCAGGTCAGGACATGCAGGAGGTGGTCGCTCCTTTGAGCGTTATACGCCGCCATGTGGCTCAGGTCCCATTAACGGTTGACGGTGGTGCAGTTGGTGTGCCCATAGCGCGTCCTTTGGTATCGAATCCTGGAGTTGGCGGGCCTGAGGGCCGTGGCGTGCTTGTTCGTTCTGTGGGGGGGATATGCAGAGTCCGTTATTGTTCTCTCCCTCGGGATCTGTTGGGGGGGAAGCTGTATCAGGGGGTTGCAGTTCTTTGGGGGAGGGGGAATGGGCCCAGATGGGTTTGGGGGAGGGTGTTGGGCGGTCTGACATTCTTATACCTGGTGGGGTTTTGGGTGACGCGGGCGGGTCGGTGGGGAGGTACAGCCAGTTGGAGATGGTAAGAGACCTTCCTATCGGGGGGGTAGTGAGTGGTGAGGATGTTGCTCGGCAACGTGAAGATGGAGAAGGGTCTTTTTATAGGCTGTCGGGGGAATTTCAGTGTCCTGGTATGAAGGTGGTTTCGGGGCCTGCATCTCGGGGTGCTGTTGCTGTTAGGGGGGTTCAGGATTGGGATGCTCAGGGAACGGCTTCGCGGATTATTCAGGCTGTGTTGGATGGTAGCTCGGATGAGGAGGTTTGTCCGCCGTCTCCTCGGCTTTGCGATGCTTTAAAACGAAAATCTGCTGTTAGTTCTGGAAGTTTTATGGTGTCTGGCAGGGGTGGCGGTTTTATGGTTGGCGGTTTGTCTTCTGCACATAGAGTTGGTTTTTGTGAGGGACCCGGCACACCAGTCCGGCCTTTTTCTTTGCAGGAAGAAGCTCGACCTACGGCAGCAGACTTGGCAGGGCGGCAGGCAGCCCGGGTACGCCGAGGAGAAGTGCGGGTGGAGCCTAGCGCGGCACGTCCCATACCTTCGAGGGATCCCGCCGCGGCCATCACACGCAGGTTTACTACGACCTCGATGGTCCCAACGAGGGATTTCAACATGGGCGGTGCTTCCGGGTCTGGCACGACCTTCCCGTCCTCAGCGGTGGATTCCAGCGTTGTACATGGGAGCGGGTTATGTACGACCTCTCTCGTGCCACGTGGTGGTTATGCTACTGGTTTATCTTTTTCTGGAAGTCAACAGGTTGTCAGTAATCCTGGTGGGGGGATGTATAGACGAGTTCAGTCGTCCTCCCCGCCTAGGTCCAGAGTGAGGGCTGGTAAGGCCCATGGTCGTTCGAACACGGTGGAGTCAAGGCAGACTTCAGTGGTTGTCCCTGCCCCCCCTCAGTTGGAGGAATCGCTCATTTTAGACTATGATGAAGATAGCCCCGAAGAGGGCGAGGTTCGTGAGTTGGTGTCTGGGGGGGGGGCATGTTAATGTTTCTTGTGATATGTTACAGGACCAAGTGGTTCGGAGTCGTGTGGAATCGTCAAGGCCACGAGTGCTCGGCCCCTCGGTGAGGGCTCCTCGGAGGGCGGACGACGGTGCACAGACGGCGTGGAGGACGGAAGCCAGTCAACCGCCTCTTTTACGTCCAGGTGAGAATGTGGTTCAGGCCGTGCGGCCCAATATGGTTTCTATTGGTGTTGGTGTAGATTTAATATCTACTGAAAAGGATGGCAAATTACATAAAGGACGTGTTGTAAGAGATCAAGGTGTAGGTACAAACGGGGATGATATTAATACAAGTGAGAAGGTGGATAGTGGCACGTCCACTGTTGGTTTGGGTTCTATGAAAAATGTACTTCACAGTAAAGAGCTTAAAATCAAAAAGTTGCCATACATGGGTGTTACGAAGCCTTTGGGGGCTCATTTGATGCTCAGTACAAAGGAAAGGATATGGAATGGTGAGTATGTGGAACTGTTGAAATTGCTCCACAGGGAGGTCAGGGCTAAAGAGGGTTCCAAGGAGGAGGAGTTTGAATTGGCGAAACGCCCTAAAGTGCCTTTGACTATAGAAAATTGGACGGCGGCCTTTTTAATTTTTGCCAGCGTCTACTGTGAAAAGTTCCCTGAGCGCTGCGTGTCCTTATTTAAGTACATGGATGTTATCCGTAAGGCTCAGCTAACTAGGAATGATTATGCTTGGGCCCAATATGATGAGGAGTTTAGGGCGCGTATGGCTTGGGATCCTGAGGCGAAATGGGGAGAGTTGGACTCTGACCTTTGGCAGCAAACGATGGGGTCGTCTGCCTCTGGTAAAACCATTTTTACAGCCAGCGGTCTTCCTATAGTATATCGTCCCTTTCAGTCCCGTCCCACCCGGGGAGGGGTGGGGGCCATCTCTACTACCCAGTCGCCTACCGGCACGTGTTGGGATTTTAATACCGGGACCTGTACTAGACAGTTCTGTAAATTCCGTCACGAATGTTCACAATGTGGGAGGAAGAGTCATCCGTTATCCCGTTGCTGGGGTCCTAGGACTCCAGGGCCCCAGGGTTCTCAACAGAGTTCAGGAACTTTCGTGCCACCACAGCAACCCTCAGCTCCCAGGGGAGGGAAGTCTTCATCCGGTGCTGGGCCCAAAGGCTCGTACGCCGGTTAATGTTACTCGATTGGCCGCTGCTTTGCGGGACTACGAGCCTGCCGAGCTGCGGTCAGTCTTGTTGTTGGGTTTTCAGGTGGGGTTTCGTTTGGGTTATGAAGGACCACGTTTAAGACGTTGGTCCAAGAATTTGAAGTCAGCGAGCGAACACCCTGAAATTGTACAGTCGAAATTGGACAAGGAGGTGAGTGAGGGTCGAATGGCGGGCCCGTTTGATGATTGGCCTCTGGAGAACCTAATTGTATCTCCTATTGGTGTAGTCCCCAAGAAGGAGCCAGGTCAGTTCCGGCTCATTCAACACCTATCGTGGCCTGAAGGTGGGTCGGTGAATGATTTCATTGACACTGAAGCTGCATCGGTATCTTATCCATCGGTGGATGTAGCCATGCAGCTGGTTGTCTCTGCGGGCCCTGATGCTCTGATGGCAAAATGCGACATCAAATCCGCATTTCGGCTCCTTCCAGTCCATCCTGAAGACTGGTGTCTTCTGGGCATCCATTTCCTTGGAAAATGGTACGTGGACAAGGCGTTGCCAATGGGCTGTTCCATGTCTTGTGCGTTGTTCGAAACTTTCAGCACATTTCTTCAATGGTGGTTTACTACACAGAGTGGCCATGACCTTGTCACTCACTATTTGGACGACTTCTTTTTTGTGGGTGCTGCCAATTCATTGGTTTGCCAAGCGGCTCTCACATCTTTTCAATCATTGATGAGTTACTTGGGTGTGCCATTGGCCCCGGAGAAGACCATGGGTCCTTGCGCGACCATGTCTTTTTTGGGGATCGAGCTTGACTCTCATTTGATGCAGGCTCGTCTTCCGTTGGACAAGAAACAGAAAATGCTTGTGCTGGTTGGAAATATGTTGGGGAAAGAGAAAGTGTTTGTGAGAGAGATACAGGTTTTGCTGGGACATCTGAATTTTGCCTGCAGAGTGGTTCGGGCGGGTAGGACTTTCTGTAGGCGGTTGGGCAGAGCTTTGTCTGGTCATTCCCTTCCACATCATAGGGTGAGACTGTCTGCGGGGGTGAAAGAGGACTTACGTATGTGGGTCTTCTTCTTACATTCCTTCAATGGTGTGCCTTTGTGTTGGGAGGTGGATTGGTGTTGGGAGGTACAGATCTTCTCTGATGCCGCTGGTAGTGAGGGTTTTGGTCTCTACTGGCAAGGAAAGTGGTGTGCTCATCAGTGGCCCCCGCAGTGGAAGAATGGTGGTAGAAGTATTGCTTTTCTGGAACTTTTTCCTGTGGTTGTTGCGGTCACACTGTGGGGGGCGGAGTTGGCCCACAAAAAGGTTCTCTTTCGGATCGATAATATGGCCGTGGTTCAGGTGATTAACAAACAGTCGGCCAGAGATCCCCAGATTTTGAAGCTTCTGAGAGTGTTTGTGTTGGGTTGTCTGAAACATGATATTTGTTTTCGGGCCCTGCATGTTCCTGGCGTGGACAATGACATTGCGGATGCTTTGTCTCGTTCACAGTGGGAGAGATTCCGTGGGCTTGCTTTGGAGGCAGACGAGGAGCCGACTCTCATGCCAGACCACCTGTGGACGGTAGGCAACACCGGGTCCTTCACCTGGTTTTAGGTTCCCTGGCTCATTCCACGAGGACAGCGTATGAGTTAGCCTGGAAGGAGTTTTTGGAGTCGGGTGCTTGTTGGCGGGAACTGGATTGGCAACGGTCAGAGGATGTGGTACAGTTCATTTTGGTTTTGATGGATAAGAAGTTGTCTAGAGTTACTATTTCCGGTAAACTAGCTGGTGTTTCTTTCATGGGTAAGCTTTTGTGGGGTTACTCTCCGTCGGCTGGGGAGTTGGGTAGGAGAATGTTGGAGGGGTGGTCTAGAGAGAGTGGTGCTATTCGCACTTTGCGATCCCCTTTGTCTTGGCAAAGGCTGTTTCAAGTTATTTCTGTTCTCCCGGTTGTGTGTACTGACCGAGTGGAAGCGTGTTTGTTTGCCACGTTGATGGTGTGGATGTTTTTTGGAGCCTTTCGTGTGTCTGAATTGCTTGGCAACAGGTCCTCCCCTGGCCTTCTGTGGGGGGATGTTCAAATATCGGAGCGGGGGGTCCACATCTGGCTCTCACACTCCAAAACGGATCAGAGGAGTATGGGTAAGGGTGTCTGGTTGGAGGCGGTTTCGCCTCCGGAAACGTGCCCTTTAAAATGGGCTATTTGTTGGAAGAACCTGTCGGGTGGGCCTTTGGATCTTCTAGTTTTTCGCCATACCAATGGTTCTTGTGTGACAAATTATCAACTACGCATGGTGCTGCGTAAAGCGCTGCGACATATTGGTTTGGATGGGTCTTTATACGGTACTCATTCCTTTAGGATTGGGGCGGCCACGGAGGCCTTCAACAGGGGCTGGTCGAGGGAGGACATCATGGGTCTGGGGCGCTGGACTTCTAATTGTTTTCGGCGCTATGTTCGTAATGAAGCTGCTGGAGCGCTGGCGTCTTCATCTGTTTTGCCTGTCTGATTCTGTTTTCTTTTACAGGTTCTGTGGCTGGTCCTCGGGCTGCTTACATTACAGTTTGGATCGTGGGCCATTTCCTTTGTTAAGAGAGCTCAAGTTCAAGCTCGTCAGAGTTATTTTGGCTCATCGTTGGGTTTCAATGATCGTTTGTTTAATGTGGTTTGGAAGGGTAGGGGGGGTATGTTATGGAAGGAACTTATCCCTGCCTTGAATTCTTGGTTGGTAGGGGGGGTTTGCCCGGATGTTCTGGTGCTTCATTTGGGTGAAAATGACATGGGTTCTGTTAAAGGGGTTGTCTTGCTCCGGGCAATTAAAAAGGATTTGGCCTTATTGCACAGCCAGTGGTCGGGTTGTCATGTCATTTGGACGGAAATGGTGCCGCGGAGGGTTTGGAGGTATGCGTTGAAACCGAAGGCGGTGGATAAATCTCGGAGGAAAGTGAATCTGGAGGTTTCCCGTTTTTGTAGGGACTTGGGTTTCGGTCGCATCGTTCATAGTGACATTAAATATGATGCGGTGGAATTTTTTAGGGGGGACGGTGTCCATTTGTCACGTATGGGTATGGACCTATATCTGCTGGAGTTGCGGGAGGTTCTATCTCGCTGTTTGGCTGTGCAACAGTTTGTTGGTGAATAAGTGGGAGTCGTTGTTGTAGTTCTTGGTTTCCCCTCCTTTTCTTATGTGCTCTCCCTCGCCCCCCCCCCCCTGTTTTTGGTCGGTGTGGGGGGCAGAAAGGTGGGGCTCTCTCCGTATCAGTCTTTCACCCCACGGCTTTCTGGATGGCGGTTTTGCTATGTGATGGTCATTTTTGGGCCAAGTTTGGACCCGTTAGTTCTAATCGGATCTTGTTTGGGGATTTTTCAGACTGATTGAGGTGGGGTTCGGAGAATATGGGTCGGGGGATATGATCAGTTGGTTTATAGTCGGAGATGTGATATTTTATATTTTTTAGGTGATGTTATAATGTTATAATGTTATTGGGGTTTGTATGGTTTTGTGTTGGGTATGTACGGGTGGGGGTGGGTGTGATGGAGGGTGTGGGGTGGGGGCGGGGTTTGGGGTTTGAAATAAAAACGAACAAAAACTTGGGTTGTGATTTAGATTGTGAGGCGGTTGCCGAGTGTGTGTATTTGTAAATGTGCACCTGTTCCAATAAAGCGGCCTTTTTCACACTTCAATGGTTTTTGGGTCTGCTCACTCTCCCCCCACCCCTCTCTCCCAAGAGGGGCTTGGGGGAGGGCAGCGGACCCCCGGGAGGTCTCCTCCCCCGGGCGGTTTGGGAGATCTGGGTGGGGGTTCTTATTCTAGCAGGTTCCATTGGGCGTTTTTTGGGCTGGTTTTGGTTGTATTGTGCGTTCCCCTATAAATGGGCGGGGCTCCTCGCTCCGGGCACCATTTTAGGCTTGGTGACCTGGTGGCCGGTTGAGCTTAGAATTTTTTGTCCCTCCCTCCCTCCCTCTTTTTAGGGGATTTTTTCTATTATTTATTTATTTTGTTTGGCTGCGGTTTGAAACATGTGTTCATGGGGTGTTACGCTGTTCTTGTGTCGCTGGGGACAGGTGCGTGGCAGTTTTGCTATGTGATGGTCATTTTTGGGCCAAGTTTGGACCCGTTAGTTCTAATCGGATCTTGTTTGGGGATTTTTCAGACTGATTGAGGTGGGGTTCGGAGAATATGGGTCGGGGGATATGATCAGTTGGTTTATAGTCGGAGATGTGATATTTTATATTTGTTAGGTGATGTTATAATGTTATAATGTTATTGGGGTTTGTATGGTTTTGTGTTGGGTATGTACGGGTGGGGGTGGGTGTGATGGAGGGTGTGGGGTGGGGGCGGGGTTTGGGGTTTGAAATAAAAACGAACAAAAACTTGGGTTGTGATTTAGATTGTGAGGCGGTTGCCGAGTGTGTGTATTTGTAAATGTGCACCTGTTCCAATAAAGCGGCCTTTTTCACACTTCAATGGTTTTTGGGTCTGCTCACTCTCCCCCCACCCCACTCTCCCAAGCTTTTCGTTTTACTTTGACTGCACCTGTGCGAGGTTTACTAAAGTTGTTGGCTCAGCAGGCTCCTGTAAATTTGATGTCCAAATCGTTAGCACACCAGCTCTGAAAAATCACAGTGCCACGTGGTTAAGAAGAGCTGATTAATAACAGAAACGCAAATGAGTGCCTGCAGTTATAAACAAACATACCCAGCGGGCGCTGAACAGGATCACAAAGTCACTGCTTTTCTCAAATATTTATCAGACAACGGCAATGTTAATTTTAATGCCTCGTCAGTATTCACGCCGAGTAGCCTGAAAAGCCATGCCAAGCGAGGGAGCCGCAGCAGAAGTCCCATGGTGCCCTGTCGCGCAAGAACTACACTCCACGCTGTTACTTGAAGGGTAAAAGGCAATTTTATTAGGATAAAGTTGCAATCCTTCTCAAAACTATCTCACCTGTTTGACTCTTCCCCATTCACTCGTTGACCTCCTTCCTCTACCCATTCTCACCTTCACTTGCCCTCCGCGCATCCTCTGTTGAATTTTCTTCATTGCCTCTCACGCCCCGGTATCAGTCACCCGTGTACCGTTCTACCCCCCCCCGCCCCCCGAGGGGTGGATCCGCCCGTATGTGACTCACCAGCCCTCCAAAGTACCGCAACACCTCTGCAACGTGCCCTAAACTGGCACGCTCAGACCCAAAAAACACCCCAAGTCCATCGCTTAAGACCTGTAGGGTGGGTGGGCGGACAAAGTTTTCCATGACCCCCGCCCCGGTGGTGCTCAGGAGTTGAGAAGAGGCTGTTTTCTCCTCTTCCAACTCCTTATAGCTTCCTAAATCCCACCCCTTCCACCTCTAATTCCACCCCCCACCTTGTCCTTCCGGTCTCGCGCAAATTCCCCAGGGAAAGACTGGTCTGCAACCTTTACTTCCCCTGGGGGACGCGCAAGAACCACACTTCACGCTGTTACTTGAAGCGTAAAGGCCATTTTATTAGGACAAGGTTGCAATCCTATAAACTTTATTACATAGTACATAAATGAAATAATTATGTTTTCCTCCTTCCGACTCATTCTCCATCCCTCCTTCTCAAAGCCATCTCACCTGTTTGACTCTTCCCCATTCACTCGGTGACCTCCTTCCTCTACCCATTCTCACCTTCACTTGCCCTCCGCGCATCCTCTGTTGAATTTCCTTCATTGTCTCCCGCGCCCCCCTATCAGTCAAGAGTTTACCATTCTCCCCCCCGAGGGGTGGATCCGCCTGTATGTGACTCACCACCCCTCCAAAGTACCGCCAACCAGGGAACCCCCGGAGGGCCGTTCCCTGCCCCACCCCCGTGTGCAGCGAATACATCCGCCACATCGTGGAATCGGGTGGCTGACCAGCCACCACAATGCTGTGCGTCTCGGGCACACAAAATCCTATCGAGGCTATCCCCGACCTGGAAAGATGCCCCTTTCGCGTATAAAAGACCAAGCCCACTTTTGCTTGCAACCCGTGTAATCCAACCTTTGTCGGGCGAAACCATTTTAGTGACAGGAGTCCCCCTTTGTCGGTGAACGACCATCCACCACCTGTATCCGTGGCCAGATTTACCAATCATATTATGTCGGCCAAATCTGTGGCTGGGAAGATGCCCGCTTTTCACAGTGAACGACCATCCACCAACCGTTACTGCGTCCCGCGTAAACAAAGCACATATTGTGGGCCATTCTTTGCCCTTGAAAGGTGCCCCACTCATGGTGAACGAGACATCCACCACCTTTCCTGCATCCCAAGTAGATAAATAGGATTTTTGGCCAAAATTGTTTGCGACAAATGCGCCCCTCCTGGTGAACGACCATCCACCCTTTGCTTGCAGCCAGTGTAACAGAGAAAATTCATGAGCCAAACTCCATCTGCGACAAGCGCCCCTCCTCTGTGAAGGACCATCCACCCTTTTGCTGCATCCAAATTGAAACAGATAGGATTCTCGGGCCAAAACCTTGCTCATGCCAAGTGCCCCGTTCGCGGTGAACAACCATTCACCCTTTTACTTGCATCTAAATTGAAACAGATAGGATTCTCGGGCCAAAACCTTGCTCATGTCAAGCACCCATTCGCGGTGAACGACCATCCATCCTTTTGCTTGGCTCCAAATCCAAACAGATAGGATTCTCGGGCCAAAACCTTGCTCATGTCAAGCTCCCCATTCGCGGTGAACGACCATCCACCCTATTGCTTGCTTCCATTGGAAACAGACAAAATTTGAATGGGACCAAAACTTTGTGTGTTACAAGTGCACCCCTCGCGGTGAATGGCCATCCAACCATTTGCTCGCACCGTGTAACAAAATTATATTTTTTTTGT
This sequence comes from Lissotriton vulgaris, assembly GCF_964263255.1. Classification (NCBI taxonomy): domain Eukaryota; kingdom Metazoa; phylum Chordata; class Amphibia; order Caudata; family Salamandridae; genus Lissotriton; species Lissotriton vulgaris. The sequence continues at coordinate 1,903,628,191 of NC_141687.1, forward strand.
TTGTTTTTTTGGGCCAAGCTTTGCTTGCGATAAGCGCTTCCTCCTCGGTAAACAACCATGCACCCCTTTGCGCATCCAATGTAGACAGATCGGATCCTCGGGCCCAAACCTTGTTTGTGCACATGCCCCCTTCATGGTGAACTACCATCCACCCTCTTGCACGACTCCCTTGTAAACCAATAGGATTTAATGAGACTGAAATTTGCTTGTGACAAGTGCCCCTCCTCGCGGCAGACGACCATCCACACCTTTGTCTGCATCCAGTATAAACAGCTAAGGTTATCTGGGCCAAACTCTGCTTGTGATGATTGTCCCCCTCGCGGTGAACGACCATCCACCAGCAGTACCCACACCCAGAGGAACAAATACAAAATTTTGTGGAGGGGCGGGATCCTCACCCTGCAGGTGTCACTATCTTGATGCAATCCACCTCTCCTTGCTTGCACCTGCGTCCTGTGTGGATAAGCAACATTTAGCAGGCCAAACTCGGCCGTGAAAGGTGACACCCCCATCCCAGTGGACGACCGTCCACCACCTAAACCTTTTCTCCTGTGTCAATAAGTCACCAGTCAGGGCCAATCCCGGCCCAGGACCACCCGGTCACCCCACTCGGCCCTTGCACCGCAAGTCAGGTCAATAGCCCCACCCCTTCGCCCACTCTGTTGCAAGGCTCCCAGTTCCAAACAGGGACCAAATTGCCCCCATTATCCACTACCACGCACCATGCCCCTTCCATAATTCATAGTGCAAAGCCATACCAGAGATATCCCATTGTACGTCTGTCTCCCACCTGTATTCCCATCTTGGGCAACTCCGTATGTCTCGCAACACAATGTCATCCGCACTGGCCACAAACACCCTCTATACGTCCCCCAGAGTTCCTCAACGTTTCACACCCCTCCTGTAACTGGCTCCTCCGTTGATCCACGTCCAGGAGAAGGGGCCATTCCCCCGCCAGGCGACCGCCCGGGGTCCTGCTCCACTCCCAACTCCTGTAGTAGAAAAGAACAATTAGTCCTACATGAAGGGCATCCCTCTTCCCCTAGCCCCTGTTCGGCAAGCGTCCAGTGGCCACATCGTCCCCAACACACATTGTCGTATCAGTATGCCGAACCTACAGCCGCCCCCACCCCCAGGTCCTCAGTCTGCCCCCGCTACTACCGTGCCACTAACAATAAGAACCATTCGCCACAGCAGGCGGCTCCCACTCAAACAGCCCGGCCTCTCTATAAAACCCAGAACACCAGCAGAAAAGAGCTCCCACCTTCAACCATTGGAAAAGACAACACCCCCAGCCCTAGGCCGTCACTCGCAAGCCAATCATAACGGCGCCCTAGAAGAATGTCCCGAACCGCAAAACCCCACCCCAAATGCCAGGTACCCTGCCACACCATCATCACAACGCACCTCAAACGCCAATGTCGCCCTCCTCGAGAATCATGTACCCCGTTACGTGCCCCAAAAACACGCCAGGCGCCACCATGCCAATCACCATACTCACTGCCCATGCAACCGCTGCTCTCTATTGCCCACAGCAACCCGCCTCCTGGGGGAACTAACGGAAACCCATGTTCCCTTTAGCCCTTGAGAATAGCACAGCGCCAGAGTCTTTCCGTCACCGCACCGCACGCACACATCACAAAACCATCCGTACACATACCGTGCCGCCTACTCTCCTTCTACTGTACCATTCGGCCTCGCACTCTGCGCCCCACAAAAGATCCCCGCTGGACACCCTGCCTAAACCCCCCACCCCTTCCATGGGTAGCCCTCTCAGCCCGACATGCTGTAAAGACCCCTGCGCCCCAGGCCCCCAACACGGTTCACACCCTTAGCCACCCCTGTTTGTTCCTCGGGTATGTAGAACCCTCAGATACCTATGGGTCAAGCCACCGCCATATAAACTGTAAGTACTAACTAAATAATAAATAAAAAAAGGTGGGGGGGACAGCTCCTCAGCCAAAACCTGCCACACTATAACGCAAAGCTCAAAACGTACAACCCGTCAGAAGAAAACCTGCATTTGCACCAGGTTCCCATTGTTCCCACGTATGACATCAAGCGCCATGGACCCATGGCCTCCAAATAACAAAGAAGGACTTCCTAGCCCTATCGATCCCCTGCACAATGTTGTTGGGTATCCGAATCTGTACTGTGCAAGTCAACCCCTCCTAATGGCCCACAAACTATCTGCATGTCCCAGCCACGGGCAAAGCCAATACAGTGCATATCGCTTAATCTGACCATTACTGCTTTGAAGGACTGGGTTCTTTAAAACCCAGCGGTGCCAGGGCACAACACCTGAAACCTTCGTGGGTAACCTGCTCCGGCGTACGAATCACAGAGACACGGGACACTTCCTTCGACGTTAAAGATTCAAGGTTTATTTGCTGCAGGGAACACAGAGATCACGGCAAGTACACAGCGTGCAACTTGGGGAGACTGCTTCAAATTGGTTCTGTGGATCGCTCCTTTTATACAGTTTTTACCCATAGGATTACATTGAACACAAAAGTTTACAACCCGGTTCCCACCATTATCCCCCAGAGGGGTCGCTTTGGTCACTTTGAAACACATGAGGTCCGGAACATAAGTGCGGAAACATTTGGCGGTTCCCAACTGTAAAAACCATCTTCCCACCATTAGCAAATTCCAATCAGCAGTAAAACAGATCGAAATAGGAACAAAGACAGGTGTAGAGGAAGACGGAGACAGTGGGGAGATCGGAAAGGGTGTAAAAGGGGAGGTAACGGGAAACACGAGATACAGGCATCAAAGGGACGTGCCTAATGAGATGCACGGCTGAGACAATAAGTCCGTGCGGCAAGATGAGCCTCGAGCGGCGCCATCTGCCTTACAGTAGCAACCCCCTTGTCATAAAGACACTCACAAAGAACATGTGTCTTCCGCAGATATCTTGGGAGTCCCAGGGTCGCGAAGCGGACAACGTCCGTTCGCTGGCTACTTGAGGGCAAGAGACAAAATGGATGCCGTATCTAAGATGGAACCCGTGGGTACAGATGAAAAACCCACATAACAAACGAACGGTTTAAGTTAGCGCAGCGAAACTGCGCACACTTACTAAACTCGTCATTTGCGGTTCAGAGATACCAGACTCGACTATATTCGTGCGAGTCGAAAACACCACTTACAATTGTCACGGAACCTCAGACGCTCCTTTTGCCCTCATGTAGGCAAGCACTAGTCGGAATCATATTCGATATTCATCAGACCATCGAGGTGTTGCTGTAGCATAGCTCTGTCCAACCGAGTCCCCTTGGTAACAGATGGTTGTCTCATACACGTTGTAGCACAGAGGCCACATAAGGCAGGACCACACTGTACACAAAGGCAACACGTGAACAGGAACACTACAACGACTCCGATGATCATCAGAATTTTCCAACCCCAAGTCGACATCAGGCCCCAAAACCATCCAAGTAGCGTCCAATCCCCTACATCCACGTGTATGGATTTGGAGATCTTATGCAACCTCGAGATGGCTTGATAGACAGTAGGAGCATTATCTGGAATGAAAATGCAGCAGCTCGAATGGATCACCTTACATACCCCACCTCGATCTGCTAAGATGACATCTAAAACCATACGGTTTTGTAACGTCATAAGTCTCTCCGCCTGAAGTTCTGTGGTGATATTACCAAGGGCACTGGCAGTAATATTAGCTGTCGATTCTACCACTCGAGTCAACTGTCTCAGGTTCCTACTGTTGACCATAGGTCCCCAAAACGGGAGGAAACCCTTGAAAAAGTCTCCTGCCTCTTGACCGGCAGTATCCTCTTCGCTAATTACGCCTCGTACAACTCTAGTCTTATGATAATCGGCATCTACAGTGAACGTCGGAGGCAACAGATTTGCAATGAAACATGAGCCCATGAAGTCAGCGGGCAACCATGTGTATGCACGATCATAGCAGATAAAGTATGTACCCTTGGCAGCCAGAAACACAGGGGACGAGGACATCGGCAGAATGTAATTTTCAGTGCAAGCACTTGCTCCAAGTCGGGCTTGCGATCTTCGGCCACGACCCATAAGACAAAAATTACCAGTGTGGGGTACGACCCATATCGGAGGCGAGTTTTTAAGCTGCTTTTTGCTAGTGAACACACTATATTCACCTCTACTTAGGACCCTATAGGCCTGTACCTCTTCTTCGGGAATAAGCGAGGGATCATAGATCTCACTATCTAAATCCTCTATTGCTATCGACAAAGGTTTTTGATACGAGGTAGGACCAGAGTAGGGGGAACGTGGTTCTCGAATGGGGTGGAAACCCAGTGCGCTTCGAAACATTGTTTGAAAAGCTCGAGCTGACCCTTGGGAACTATACGGTAACACCAGATATGGAATTCCCTTATCTGTAGTATGTGGCATCAACCCACACACCCAACAATTAGTAGTGTTAACCACTAACTGATGCTGATGGAGGAGCTGAATAAAGGAATTGTTGCGGAATTCTACACGTCTAGCCTGCTCGTGTTCCGGTAACATGTGAAAGGAATGGGGAGAAGCAGTAGAGGTAAGATTAGGGTAAGGAGTAGGAGTAGGTGTAGCAGGTAAGAAGTAAGACATCGTGTAATACACCCCACCCGCCAATAATGCAGAAGCAGTCAAGAACAATACAAACAGTTGGAATATGAAACATTTGGTACGACTGAGTTGCTGCAGCTTGAATCTGTGGACTTGAGCTCCCTCCAAATCATTCAGCTTCGAGAATGCCATTCCCTACGACCGCCCGCAACGTTTCTTGACGCACTTCGTTCTGTGCAGCAATAGTCAATCCCTAGGAGTTCCCAGGAACCGACGGCCTTTAACCTAGCGTCAAGACCTACTGTCCAGAAGGAAGTACGCGCGCGGCCCTACGGCCTTCAATGCACAATATGTATGTATGAAGCAAAAAGGTACAAGGAATGAAGCTCAAAATATATGTACAAAAATAGTTACAGTAATACGAAAGTTCAAAACTGATCACGGAAAACGAGGTAATGCAATCGTCGATACAGCAAAGCAAGATCTTTTTATTTGTCCTTAGTGCGAGATCGCAAAAAGTATCGGGTTTTCCCAGGACGTGTCTGCTCGTCAAACAAAGGATCCGTTGAAGAGACAGCGTCCTGCTGATCAGTTGAGTGTTCTGGTCTTGAGTCTTTTGATGCTAATTGTTCAACAGTGTCTTTCTGCTGCGCTGAGGATTCTTCAACAAGCTGTGCGTCGCTAAAAGGCACAAACGCCGGCAATGTTTCTGTTTCAGATGACGCAATGCCTCTCCTTACCCACGGGTCTGCCGGCAAAGGGATGGGGACTCTTTTGGTGTGCGTGGCATGCACCCAATTCTTACGTCCCCCGAGACGAACGGCAGTCCTCGTGGCCAGGAGCACTTGGTAGGGTCCGGTGAACCTCGGGTCCAGGTTATTTTTGCGTGAAAAGTTCCTTGTCACCACCCAGTCTCCGGGCTGGAGCTGGTGGCCTGGACCCTCTGTCTGCGTCGGCAATGCGTCGTAAACCTGTTGGTGAATTAACCTCAGTTTAGCAGTCAAGTCATGTAGATAATCGATCAACATTGGGTACTCAAGATCAGAAAACATTCCTGGCCTAGGAACCCCCCACACATTCGCAGGACGGCCGAACACTATTTCATAGGGACTAAGCCCTACTCGGGAGTGTACAGTCGCCCTAGTTGACAGTAATGCCAAAGGTAAAGCGTCAGGCCACGAAAGACCAGTCGTAGCCTGAATCTTCGCTAGCTTTAGTTTAAGGGTGCCATTGTACCCTTCAACCAATCCAGCTGACTGGGGATGATTGGCGCTGTGGAATTTCTGATTAATTCCAAGGCCCTTACACACACTCTTCATCACACTTCCAACAAACTCACTTCCGTTATCTGACCACACGACTCTAGGCATTCCATACCGAGGAAAGTATTCCTTCAGTAGGATTTTCGCAGTAGACAAAGCAGTATTGTCTTTGAGGGGATAGGCCTCGATCCATCGAGAGAATGCGCAAACCACAACTAAAACGTATTTAAGGTTATTGCATCGCTCCATATGGATGAAGTCCAATTGAATCACCTCAAAGGGATACGAAGGGGGAGCAAAACTGCCAGGAGGAGTTGGGGTTCCTTTGCCAGGATTGTACATAATACACACCATACAATTCTTCACCAGACGTTCAGCACATTTCGTAATGCCCTCATTCTTCCACACAGGAGCCAGCAACTTGCAAATACCTTTCGCGCTAATATGTGCTAACCCATGCGCCATTGTCACAACGGCCAGCACATACGCATCAGGCAACAACCATCTTTTCTGATCCGACAAATCAATCCAACAACCATTCGCATCCAACTTTCCCGTGCTTTCTTTCCACTTCGCCTTTTCAGTCTCGGTGGCCTCATTCTGAATTGCTTTCACACTCTCGATAGTGTCTTCACACATACTCGATTCTGTAGGCCACCTAACCGAACTCGTCACATACATTCGAGTGCTAAGGTTCCGGGCAGTCTCCTTAGCAGTCTCATCCGCAAACGCGTTACCACGACCAACATCATCCGTCACCTTACGATGCGCACTACATTTAACAATCGCAACTTGCGTAGGCAAAGTCAATGCATCCAAAAGATCGTTCACAAGCTGGCCATGCTGAATCTTCGTACCGTGCGACGTCAAAAAACCTCTCTCTCTCCACAATCGTCCAAAGCTGTGAGCAACACCAAACGCGTATTGACTGTCGGTAAACACATTCACACGTTTCCCTTTCGCCAACACACACGCTCTAGTAAGAGCAATCAATTCTGCAGCTTGGGCAGAATTCTGATTCAACCTTGCAGTCTCAACAACGGTATTCAATGTTACAACAGCATAAGCAGTAGTCACATCGCCATTCGGCAACTTAAAACATGACCCATCCACATACAAAGTGCCATCCGGATCTTCCAATGGGGTGTTTTTAAGGTCCACTCGACCTTTCGTTTCCTCTTCAGTCCTCAAGTAGCAGTCATGTTCTGCTACTTCATCTGACTCTGTGCTAATTGGTAACAAAGTTGCCGGGTTCAGAACGTTACAACGTTTTATCTGAATGTGGCTTGCCAAGAGCGTCAACTCGTACCCAGACAACCTCGCACTCGTCAAGTGCTGAGTTTTCGTTCGATTCAAAAGAGTATCGACTGCATGCGGAACCATCACCGTAAGCATATTATCCATGACCAATCCTGCTGATTGTCGGATGGAGACCGTATTGACTGTCGGTAAACACATTCACACGTTTCCCTTTCGCCAACACACACGCTCTAGTAAGAGCAATCAATTCTGCAGCTTGGGCAGAATTCTGATTCAACCTTGCAGTCTCAACAACGGTATTCAATGTTACAACAGCATAAGCAGTAGTCACATCGCCATTCGGCAACTTAAAACATGACCCATCCACATACAAAGTGCCATCCGGATCTTCCAATGGGGTGTTTTTAAGGTCCACTCGACCTTTCGTTTCCTCTTCAGTCCTCAAGTAGCAGTCATGTTCTGCTACTTCATCTGACTCTGTGCTAATTGGTAACAAAGTTGCCGGGTTCAGAACGTTACAACGTTTTATCTGAATGTGGCTTGCCAAGAGCGTCAACTCGTACCCAGACAACCTCGCACTCGTCAAGTGCTGAGTTTTCGTTCGATTCAAAAGAGTATCGACTGCATGCGGAACCATCACCGTAAGCATATTATCCATGACCAATCCTGCTGATTGTCGGATGGAGACCGCAGCTGCCGCTGTTGCTCGTAAACAACTCGGCAATGCTCTAGCTACTGGGTCCAAGGTCGAGGAAAAATATGCACATGGACGTTGCTTACCACCAAAAGGTTGCGTTAAGACACTCAAAGCACAACCTTCCCTCTCGTGAACATATAACGTAAACGGCTTACTGTAATCAGGGGTACCTAACACAGGAGCCGAACACAATGAATCACGCAGTTCAGAAAAACTTTTCTGACATTCTTCCGTCCATGGTAAAGGAGTTGAAACATCCTTGCACGTAAGAGCCACCAATGGTTTCGCTAGCAATGAAAAATTTGGAATCCATTGCCTGCAGTACGACGTGATACCTAGAAAGGCACGCACATCTCTTTGGGTTTTTGGCACAGCCATTCGCGCAATCGCTGCAATTCTCTCTGGGGTCAATCTCCTTCCCTCCTTTGACAATAAGTGACCTAGATAGGTTACTTCTTGGCAACAATATTGGAGTTTAGAAGGTGACACCTTGTGATTTAACTCACAGAGATGTTGCAGCAACGACACCGTAGCAATTTTGCAAATGTCCTGAGTATCAGCAGCCACCAATAAGTCGTCGACGTATTGGATCAAGGCCGCACCAACCGGCAACCTAAACGCATCCAGTTGACCCTTCAAGGCTTGGCTGTAAATAGATGGACTTTCACAGTAGCCCTGAGGAGCGCGTTTGAACCGAAAGCTGCGTTCACCGAGAGAGAAACCGAAAAGGTCCCTGCTCTCCTCGGCAATCGGGATGCTGAAAAACGCATTTTTCAAGTCAATCACCGAAAACCACGATGCAGAAGCTGGAATCAGAGTCAGTAGCGCCGTGATGTCAGGCACAACAGGAAATTGAGGAACCACAATTTTATTTACCTCCCGTAAATCGATAACAAAGCGATAAACAGGCGGTTTTGAAGGATCTGTACGTTTAAGAATGGGCAGCACAGGGCTGTTGCACACGTTTCCCCTAGTCTCCTCAATAACATCTTTCTCGATCAAATCATAGATGATCGCCAACAGTGCTCGTTCACCATCAAGGGAGATACGATATTGGGGAATACGCGGCAGCCGCACATTAGATTTCAACTGAACAACATAAGGGGAGATATCAAGTAGGCCTACATCATTTGGACCTGTTGCCCACAAAGACGCAGGAAGAGAACTCAATTCCGGTGGGAGCTTATCGAGGGACAAATATATAGGAGAGACAACCCTCTCTCCTAACGTAAGCTTTACACCCGCAGGAGAACAATACAAAGTTGCGTACAAACGTTTAAGCAAATCCAGGCCCAAAAGATTTTCGCCACAACCCGTGGTTAAAATCAACGGAGCCTCTAGCTCACGTGGCCCAATTTTAAGGGGCAAAGGGCGCGAAACTGGATTGCTAACGGGGGCGCCAGAGAATCCAACAGAAACATTTGTTAAGCCGGACAAAGGTGCGCCAGGGAGTTTCGAATGCATGATAGAACTTTTCGCTGCACCAGTGTCCAACAGAAAAGGCTCAACGACGCCCGATGTAGCAACTGCGACGTAAGGCCCTCTCTGATCAACCGGAACTGATACCACTCCCTCTCCTTGTCTTTGGCTGTCCTAGTAATTACTGTCGTCAGTTCCCTGATCGACGTAATAATCGTCTACATTGTACTGCGCAGATCGTCCTTGCGATGATCCACGTTGATCGAAACAATTATTAGAATTAGATGAGTTATCTGAGCGATCATTCTGAGCACCACGACCTCTACCACGTGATGTTTGCTGCGAACCACCACGACCTCCTCTAGATGAGTTACCATTGTTACGTTCGTTTAAAACAGGGCAATTGAATTTAATGTGTCCCTCCTGTCTACAATAAGCACATTGATTGTACCCTAACGAGGATCTTTGGGAGGAGGAGTCATTACGGGTTTGGGATCTGTTCGATTGTGGCTGTGACCTATTCTGTTGCGAAGTATTCTGATTTGAACGTGGAGGATACGCTTGTTGCAACAACACTTTAGTTTTGAGCTCCTTCGTCTTTTTATCAGCACGGTCGTTCTCTTCTTTCTCCCTATTCTCATAGTATTGTGCCGTAGCCAATATCTGAGCCGAAGTAGAAACGGCCCATGCACTTTCCGAATTTCTCAATTTATTGCTCAAGTCGGGCAATAAATTCGAAACAAATTTATCCACAAACAATCTCTGACCACCCTCGGTGCCCATATCCTGACCACTATGGTCGATGAATGCCTCCTCAAACCTCGTAAAGAAGTCGGAAACACTCTCATCTTTCTTCTGCTTACAGGCTGACAATTTGTCCCAGTTCACCTTCATAGCTGGCATAAGAGTTTTCATTAGCGTAATAATTCTTTGAGGAAGGTCAAGAATCAACTGGTCGGGTTTGGTAGCAGCTACTTGTCCGGCGTCTGCCGCTACAATGGCAGCCCAAGCACCACCTAATTCAGCCGGGTGATTTTCCTGTCGAATCTTTGCCCATACCGGTTGCGGTACGACATTGCCGAACAGCATATCGATATCGGCAAGATTCATTACCGTAGCATCTACAAGCTGTGATAATTCTTTGTAATACCCTGTAGGATTCTTGCGTGGGTCAGGCAAAGATTGCTTCACCTGTAACACTTCCGAGCGTTTCCATGGGAGATGTATCCATACTCTCTGGAAGTGCGCCAATACCGGAGGAGCAGCATTAGGATTAGCTGGTATCCAAACCGGCGGAACTTCACGCATAGGATATTGGCCAGACTCGTCTGATTGTTTTTCAATATCCTCAACAAACAATGCATGAGGGATGGGAGCGGGACGAAGAGATAGCAACCGCTCAACAGCACGTCGAACGTTGGTATCCACTATCAGCCCATTTGCGAACTGAAGCTGGAGATCAGACAGAGCGGTGAGCACCTCGTCAGGCGCATCAGCCGCTATTTGATCATAAAGGAACTTACACATTTCATTAAACACATATCTCTGTGTTGGTATATTGAATTGACAAAATGTTTCGAGGACAACACGGGGTGGACTTCTCTGAGGATTTACCATCCAACCCATCGCCATGTTATACAGCGCAACGCGTTCTCTGTTTCCAGGAAGCTGACTACGTCTCTGAGGACCATCGGAACCAGCGGACCCATGAACAGGTCCGAGCGAATGAAAGAAGCTAGCCGCAAGAGGAGAATTGCGACTACGAGTAGAGGGAGAAGCATACGATACAGGACTAACAAGAGAAGGAGTAGAAACAGTAGCAACAGCAGGAGTTAACAAAACAGGAGCAGTAGCAGGAGCAGTAGCGGGAACAGGAGTATGTGGAAGCGGAGGAGCAGTAGGAATAGAAACAGACAAAGGAGCAGGAACAGTCGGAAGAACGGGTGCAGGTTGAGGAACAGGCAAAGGAGGAATAGGCGGTAGAATAGGTACGGCAGGGACCACAGGAGGTGCGGTACCCTGTACGTACGGAGGTGGCGACTTCATAAGATAAGACATTAAGGGATCCTCAACTGGCTCTTCCTTCTTTTCCGACTCCGTAGGCAAAGCGGGGTAACATTTATCTACAGTCATACGCTGTAATCGGTCAAACACTTCCTTATCCTTAACCTCCTTATCTCGCTGAAATTGCTCTGCTTTCTTCACTATGGTAGCAACATTATCTCGCTGATTACGTTTAGTCTGTCTGATTTCTTTCTGTCGGGCTTCTTTGCGCCACAACCGAAAGGCATCAAACATGGCCGGCCTTGACTTTCTTTCGAACAATTTAATCTCTAGATTATCTAAAATCGGGGCCTCGAAGCTACCATGAGGTGGCCAACGAAGGTCGCCATCCTTTTTCGTATATTTAATCCAGTAATCGTTAAAGGTAACTGGGCCTAGCCCATGCTTACTATAGAGCTCATACGTAGGAGTTCCAACCGGAGGTATCGGACACGAGTCCTCCAGTCGGGAATCCATACCACAAGGTCTGAAACAGCTAAACAAAGTACTGCGACCAGGCATCTTGCACACTAGCCGAGTTTCACAAACTTCAAGGGTTACGGGATTTACCAAGTCCCAGCAAAGAACAAAACCCTCGGTTTTTGGCGGCTGCAGTCGTCAAACAACACAACAAAGTACGCTAGCAAAGTGTCACCGACAAAAACACTCACACAGCGTTAACAACAAAAAACACTCGCTAAAGTGTCAACAACCAAGAACTCTGGGAGCGACCCACAAATACTTAACTCAAAGATCGATGGCGTCACCAGGAAGGCCCGTCAATCGTCTCGCTATACCAAGGTCTACGCCAGGCGCCAAAACAGGTCTACAGTCAGGGCAGCAGTCCGTCGCAGCCGTCCGGAGGCGGGAATCTTCGCGGGAAAAGTCTTCGGGCCACTTATTTCGACAACAGGATCGATGAAGCGGAGTGCACCTTCCCTCGGAGATTTCACACGAAGTTCCTCACGATCGTCGGGCTTGGACCGGTACCACTGATGCAGCCCCACGTTGGGCGCCAACTGAAGGACTGGGTTCTTTAAAACCCAGCGGTGCCAGGGCACAACACCTGAAACCTTCGTGGGTAACCTGCTCCGGCGTACGAATCACAGAGACACGGGACACTTCCTTCGACGTTAAAGATTCAAGGTTTATTTGCTGCAGGGAACACAGAGATCACGGCAAGTACACAGCGTGCAACTTGGGGAGACTGCTTCAAATTGGTTCTGTGGATCGCTCCTTTTATACAGTTTTTACCCATAGGATTACATTGAACACAAAAGTTTACAACCCGGTTCCCACCATTATCCCCCAGAGGGATCGCTTTGGTCACTTTGAAACACATGAGGTCCGGAACATAAGTGCGGAAACATTTGGCGGTTCCCAACTGTAAAAACCATCTTCCCACCATTAGCAAATTCCAATCAGCAGTAAAACAGATCGAAATAGGAACAAAGACAGGTGTAGAGGAAGACGGAGACAGTGGGGAGATCGGAAAGGGTGTAAAAGGGGAGGTAACGGGAAACACGAGATACAGGCATCAAAGGGACGTGCCTAATGAGATGCACGGCTGAGACAATAAGTCCGTGCGGCAAGATGAGCCTCGAGCGGCGCCATCTGCCTTACAGTAGCAACCCCCTCGTCATAAAGACACTCACAAAGAACATGTGTCTTCCGCAGATATCTTGGGAGTCCCAGGGTCGCGAAGCGGACAACGTCCGTTCGCTGGCTACTTGAGGGCAAGAGACAAAATGGATGCCGTATCTAAGATGGAACCCGTGGGTACAGATGAAAAACCCACATAACAAACGAACGGTTTAAGTTAGCACAGCGAAACTGCGCACACTTACTAAACTCGTCATTTGCGGTTCAGAGATACCAGACTCGACTATATTCGTGCGAGTCGAAAACACCACTTACAATTGTCACGGAACCTCAGCTTGGGCCCCACACGCTCTCCGACAACGCAAGTGACCATTGGCATAGAATTCCACAATGCTGAAGTGATAAACACCCTCACCTAAACATTCGATTCCCGCAACCGTTGTGCTCCTTCAGTCTCCTCTTCGGTCCCCATGCCTTCCCGACACGTGCCCCTTTTTTTTATTGTGTTTTTTTTTGTAAACAGTCCTCCAGCAGCCTGCCGCAGCAGCCTGCATCCCTCTCATTTTGCACAGCCCAGTGCACCCCGGCCCACCAGTCGTAATCCCTCCATTCGTACAGCTCCCCCCCCATTCATATACCCATAACTCAGCGTCAAGCCAGGACCTTCTCCTCCGGGTGTGGTGTTCGCCCATCACCGTTGTCCCCTCTGCAAGTCTGCATCCGTGCGTGGCTCCTGTAGCAACAACAAGACAGTCATTACCTGGAAACCGCCCCCACCCTCCTTAGTGACCCCACTCAACTGCCGCCCCATACGAACTGCATCTTTCATTTCACAAACCCACTCGCTACTCCAACTGCATCTCACCACAAACATGTCAACAAAATCCCCTACTCATCCGCTGACACCATACCACTGTCACACACTGGTCGCAATTTCGCAAAAAATTTAATATGTTGAAATCGGTGCGCTGCGGGATCCCGCGATGGAGGGGCAGGCAGCCGCGGCCCCACCTACAGCTTCTGGCCAGCGCCCTGAGGCCATGGTGCGCCCCGCTGGCATTCCACTCATTGCCGGCACAATACCGGTCCAGGTACCCCCCCACCAGGTCACTCCAACCAGGTGAGCCCCGAGCACCACCGGGCCTCGCGCCATGCAGGCGGTCCCTCACCCCACTACCATCGCCCCTTAAAATGCCACCCACGTGCCCCGGCCGCATCCCTGGGCCCTCCCATGGAGCAAACCCCAAAGCAATGCCCCTGTAACATATGGATATGGCTGTACTCCGGAGGAGTCATTCCCCTCCACTATAAGAAATCAGCAAACTACCCCTGCCTGTCCTCCATTGGATTTGCAGCACTCTGATAGGATTCCCCATTCCAGCCCCACCCCCAGGGAGCATGTCCGTAGTAGGGGGCTTTTATCTTCCTCAAACTTGCAAAGCACCTCCTCCCAAGGCCTTGCACACGTACCATGCGCGACTGAGCGCTGCTCCCCCCCCTCCCCGCGGAAGCTAGCTCACTCCCACGTACTGGGCGGTGCCGCGCCTGAGCCAGATGCTTGCCCACCATGCCCCCGCCCCCTTCTCCCCCTCCCCCTCCACCCTCCCAGTCGCAGTCAGCACCGACCAGGCGTAGCACCCCATGAGCCCCGCCCGCCATAGCTCCGAAGAGGCCCCAGGGCCTTAAAGGAAATGCACATCACGTAGGTGGGCGAACACAAGACCTGCCTCCCGCCCACCCTCCTGCAGTACGCCAAATTGGGGGCCCTGCCCTACCTGACAAACAATTAAGATGCGCCGAGCCTCACGGCCCTACCTTCGGGGGGGGCCAGCGCGAACACCCGCACATGCCCGTAGGCCGACACGACACCTGCTCAATAAGCGCGCCGGCCACAGCCCCTCCCGCCGGCCCCACACTACACCGCAGACAGCTGCCCTCAGAAAGGCGTCAGAGCCCGGAGCCCAGAAAACCTCCCCTTCGCCTCTTATTAATAGCCGCCACAAAACTAAAACACCCGCCGATCTACCAATCGGCCCCTTCCCCAACCACCCACCTACTGACCGACCACAAAGTTTTCCATGACCCCCCGGTGGTGCTGAGGAGTCGAGAAGATGCTGTTTTCTCCTCTTTCATCCTTATAGCTTCCTAAATCCCACCCCTTCCCCTTCTAATCCCCACCTAGTACTTCCGGTCTCGCGCGAATTCCCCAGGGGAAGACTGGTCTGCAACCTTTACTTCCCCTGGGGGCCGCATTGCTATCTGGTCGTGAGTAGACCATCCAGTTGTGATTTGTGTCCGGCGCATCAGTGGACCCATCGGCCTTTATTAGAGGGAACCGAGGCTCTTTTTGTCCTTTCAACATGTCCTCCAGTGATTCCGCCTGTCTTTCAAAGCCACTCCGAGGCCAAGGCCAGCATTCATGCCCCCATGACATCCTAGTGGTGGCACCAGAGTAGCCTGCCTGTCTCTCTCCTCGGCTGACCTGACATTCCCCCACCGCCAACCCCCCACCCTATAGATATGCAGTTTTGCTTACAGTGATTAGCTGAGGCAGGAAAGGGTCATGCACAGAGGGTTCCTTGCTGGCTCAAGTTGCATGTACCATCAATGCTGTGTGGACCGTAGACAGTGGATTGTGGCAATGTGCCCTGGGAAGCAGATCTATCCAAGCCCAGCATGTTTGCGCCCCACTGCAGTGCTCACTTCCACATTGTGACCTTGCACAACAGTCAGACCCTCTGTCAGTTCACCCAAGCTTGGGCTAGGGCCTCCTCCTGGCTTCCTTCTGGCATTCTATACCATGAAAAGTGGGACTTTTTCCCTTTGGCAATTGACAATTCTGAAGGCATATAAGTGGATGGCTTCTCATGAACAAGCACTTGCGATGCAATAGGTGTCGGATTTGCGAGAGTTTAAGTTATTGGCATTGTCAAGTCAAGTCAAGTCAAAAACCACTTTATTCGATTTTGTTAAAAATCATAAAAGCATGCTACAAACAATTAAAAGACAATCCAAGTACATATAAAAAATTTCATACAATACAATATCAATATCAAGTATAAAAACAGTTAAAATGTCAGGTTTAAAAAGATCATTGTGTGCAAAAAGGCGAAGCATACCAACATTCATCACAGACCCCAATGTTAGACTTGTAATTTCCTCTTCCTAATCCTAACAGCAGCAACGAGGTAATTTGCCACACTGAACATCACCAAGGGCGATTCTAGCATTTGTAAGTACAGGAGAGCTGATTTTGCCTGTATGAAAGCTTTCCCTTTCAATAAAGGTACCAAATACTTCTGTCTTGGGACATTATAAAAGGGGCAGAACAACATAAGGTGCATATTATCTTGAATGGAGAAGTTATCACATTTGCATACAGGTGCGTCCTCAGGCTTAAACCAACCCTGACTATCACAGAGTACCAAATAAATCTGGTTAGATCGAAATTTAACCAGAAGCCACCTGTGAAACGGAATATTAACTAAGGCAAGGTATGGTTGAATGGCTATGCAGGTAATTGTCATATAATGGGGTCTAACCGTGGGTTTAGTTAGTTGATGTTTCTCTCTCTCCAAGGTCTTAAGTTTGTAAAAATTTTGCTTGACCCAGTCTAGGTCTGCTTTTTTCAGGTCAAGCGGAGAGGAGAAAATCTCCGGGCGTCCAAGTTCTACTGAGCACTTGTGAATATATGACAGCCAAGCAATATCTTTATATTTATCAAGTTTTAAACAATCCATCAAAATTTTATGATTTAGACCTAAGTTGTTATTGATCCAGACCCTAATCCATAAAAGGATAGGTGCCATAGAGAGGATATCAGTAATATACCCTACTCCAAGCTCCTGATGGACAGAAAAAGTGGCTGTTGACGGAGGGAGTCCTAACATAGAGCAGAAAAACTTGTTAACCTCTATTTGAATAGTTTCCGTTTTTACGTAGCCCCACAGTCCAGCTCCGTACCTTGCTATAGCCAATGTTTTCGCCCTGTACAAAGCTAATAAGGCACCACTTGGTTTCCCGCCAAGTCTCCTTAAGAAGCTCAGAATAGCGTTTACAGAGCTCCTCACCGCTTTAGTTTTTGCTGTTATCTGAGGAATCCAACTGCTCTTGGTATCAAAAATTACACCGAGGTAAGTGAAAACTTTAACGTTAGTAATCACTTCCCCCTTACAATAAAAAGATTTAATATTATTTTTAGCAGCCCCAAAAACCATAACGTGCGATTTAGAATTATTAACCACTAGGTCAAGAGAAGACATAAAGTCACTAAATGCATTTAAAAGTCTCTGGAGGCCTAAATGTGTCCTAGCTATTAAAGCGGCATCATCCGCGTACAGGAGCACTGGGATATGAGTGTCTCCTGCACGCGGTGTGTCCACAGAAGCAGCCAAAAGGTTTTTTTCCAGAGAATTTATGTATAAAGTGAACAGCATAGGGGCAAGGATGCAGCCTTGCCGCACACCCCTACCTGATTTAAACCATGCTGTACGATGTCCCTCTTGATCCATTCTAATAGAAGCCTTTAGATCCTTGTGGAGTTCAGCTAAAAAATGGACCAGATCGGGTCCAATCCCAATTTTAACAACATGGCCCACAGCTTTGCTCTGTTAACCCCTTAAGTGCTGCTGACGGCCAACGGTCGTCAGCAGCGCTACCTCCCCAGTGCTGCGCATGACCATTGGATGTCCATTCAGCACTGGTTCCAATGGACAGCGCAGCACTGGGGAGGGATGTTTACACGCAGCTAAGGTGTTAACTAAATCAAATGCTGTGGATAGATCCATGTAAGCAACAAAGATTGCCCCCTTTTTTGCCTTTGTATATTTTGAAATTATCATGTGCAAATTTAGGCATTGGTCCTCTGTCCCTCTTCCTGACCTGAAACCATACTGGGCATTGGACAAGATATCATTTTCTAGTGTCCACTTATTAATTTTGGCCAACAGTACTTTACCCAGGATCTTCATAGAAGAATCCAGCAAGGATATAGGGCGGTAGCATTTGGGGTCACTTCTTAGCCCTTTTTTAAAAATTGGGACTATGATTGAGCATGCCCAGGTATTTGGAAAACCCCCTACAAGTACATGGTTAAAAACATTCATTAATATCGTTGCCCACATCTCAGGGTTTGATTTATATAAATCCAGAGGAACCCCATCAGGTCCAGGGGCTTTATTCTTAGCGGAACCAATTATCGCGACCTTGACTTCGTTTTCACTGAAATCTTGATTGGGTTGCGTATCAGAATAGCAGGGTATATGGAATATTTCATAATCTTGATTACTCCCATATATTACAGAAAAGTGATTAAGCCACTCTGCTTCTGGTATGTTTGCCTCAAGATCTATATTCCGTGATTGGGCAAATATGGGGTTATTTATTATGGACCAGAATTTAGAGGCATTGTAAATGGCAATGCCCATAATTGTTAACTGTTGTGATAATTTTTTATTTTTTTTATTTTTTTTAATTAATTTTATGTATGCTTTTTCAAAAAAATACAAACAAGCAGACATGAGTACAGACAAAGTATCAATGCAGGTATACAGATGAAATAGGTATCGTAGGCCAAAAACAATGATCAGAGGGTTAATAAACAGTAAGCAAATGATTCATACAGTGGGGCACAAACGACAACATAATAAGAGAGACCATACAGGACATACAATGGCTGCATTTAATCCTATGGTGAGGTCAGAGGAGAGAAGGATTGAGGGGGGGGATAGGGGTGGCGCGTATCAACCCGGCAAGAGTCTGGGGGGCACCGGTAGTCACCACAGTGTCTGGTTGTGTGTCATCAAATCAGAAACAGGGTGTGCAAGCAGATATGTAGTGAGTAGTCCCCAATTGTCTCGTGCCGGGAGGAAAGTGGGAGTAGTTCAGCGAATGCGTACTTTTGGTCCTGCCAGAATACCATATCTCGGATCCATTCATTAAACGCAGGCGCCCGGCCTCGGCCCAATACTGCGTTTGACGAGGAGAAGACTGAAGGAGACACATTTTCTATGTGACGCTGCTATGGATGGGGTATAGGGAAGTAGAGTGAAAAGGGGAGTGTGTGGGAGGTGTAGCGATGTCATTTGTTCCAGGGCTTCCAAAACCTGAAGCCAGTATCCTTGCACAACAGTGCAGTCCCATGCCAGATGGAGGAAGTCAGCCCCTGTAGCCCCACATCGACTGTATCAATCATCATCACGCAATCGAAAGCGAAAGAGTTTAACAGGTGTATAATATGTGCGGTGTATGTATTTATAATGGAGGATCCGGAGGCGGCTACTGGATGTGCTATGCTCCGTTTGTCCACAGCAATAGGTCCACTGTTCCTCAGTTATAGTTAGCTGCAGTTGTATGGACCATTTATCCCTGGAGGTGGTTCGTGAAGCAGATTGAGTGGTGTACAGAGATTGATAGAGGGAAGAAAGTAGATGAGGTGCAGCATCTCCGGCGAATATAAGATGAAGTGTGGCGACCTCTGGTGGCTCACTGGGGAAGAATGGAGTGTGTTCCTTAAATCCCTGCTGCAACCAGATAGATAAAAAGAGGTCCATGGGAGAGGGGGGTACCGCAGCGAAGAGCTATTGCGAGATTCGAAATTTGCCGGTTTTAATCCCCAAGTTTTAATCCCATGTTTAGCTAGGGTCTTTTTAAATACTCCCTCCTGGAGGACGGGCATCTTCGGATGGTATGACAAGGGGAGCAAAGGCGAGTATAGCATAGGGGCACGGGTTCTTGTAGCAATATGTTGCCATGCCCCAACCGTGGTAGTGATCGGGGTCTGGGTCTCCGCACGATTAGCACCAGCAGCAAAGATAGCCCTGTCTAATGGGATCGGATCTGATAACCAGTGTTCGGCTGCCACTTGAGTCATGTACCTAGGGGGGTGAAACCATAAGTGTGCGTAATGAGCCTGTGCGCAAATATAATAGAGTTCAAAATTGGGTATATCGAACCCTCCTTGTGCGTAGGGGCGAGTGAGGATGTCCCACTGCACTCTGGGCTGCCTACCTCCCCAAGTGAGGCGAATATGCTCTGTCCGTAGCATAGAGAAAAAAACCCTACCTGGGTCATACGGCATGTTTGTGAAGAGATAAAGGAGTTACGGAGGATGACCATTTTAACCCCTTCGCTGCGGCGGCTATTCCGCCGCAGCGCTAAGGGGGGAGGGTGGGTGCGCGGCGCGCCCATGCTGGTGACGGAACTGCTCCGTCACCAGCCATGGTCGCGCTGTGCTCATGACGGAGCGGTTCCGTCATGGCCCCGCCCGTTCAATGGAACGCTCAGCGCAGGCGCGGAATCCGCGTCACGCAGGTGTGCCGAGCGGGCCGTGACGGAACCGCTCCGTCATCAGCACAGCGCGACCGCGGCTGATGATGGAGTGGTTCCGTCACCAGCAGGGGAGGGGTTAATTAAGGATATGCGGCCTGACATGGATAGCGGGAGGGCTATCCAGCGAGTGGCATTGTCCCTAATCCCATCTAGAGTACGACCGTAGTTAAGGCGCATCAGTTCAATGTCGATTTGCGGATATCCAAATACCAAGATATTTAACCTCTTCAGGGCACCACTCAGTTGGAAAGTCCGGGGCAAATTCCGTGACTGAGGAGGTGAGGGGGAAGAGTTGAGATTTGGACCAAATTATATGAATCCCAGATAGACACCCAAATAGCACAAATTCTCGAAGTAGCGGATTGAGGTTCACCTGGGTCTCTCTGACGTATAGCGTAATATCATCCGCATACAGGGAAATCAGGATGTGTCGAGTGGGCAGCGGAGGGCCTTATCTTGATGGTATTGTCTGATTTTATCCGCAAGGGGCTCAATTGCTAAGGCGAATAGGAGTAGCGACAGCGGGCATACCTGTTGGGTCCCTCAAGATATTGGGATGGGAGATGAGGAGTGACCGTTAATAAGGACCTTGGCTATGGGTTCAGTGTAAAGAGGCGAACCCAGGAAATGAATCCCCTTGGGAAGCCCATGTTTTGTAAACTCACAAAGAGGTAGTCCCATTCCACCGAGTCGAACGCTTTTGTGGAGTCGAGAAATACAGCGGCAATGGGTATCTTTGGGTCGATCATGTTCAGTGTGGAAAAGAGCGTGCGTAGATTATGCGAGGTCGCTCGCCCAGGAACGAAGCCGGCCTGGTCAGAGAGTACCAGCTTATCCATCAAAAGGCTGAGGCGTTTAGCTTAAAGTTTGGCAAGAATTTTAGTGTCCGTACTAATTGAGGATAAGGGTCTATATGAGTCGCAGCAATCTGCTGCTTTGCCAGGCTTGAGAAGGGACGAAATAAGTGCTAGTCTCATGGAGAGGGGCAGGCATCCAATTTCCAGTTCTTTATTAAAGATGATTTTAAGGATGGGAAGTAGCTGGGCTATGTAAGCTTTATAAAAATCTACAGGGAGGCCGTCAGAGCCCGGGGCCTTATCAGACTGCATTTGCATAATTGCCCTGTGTAGTTCACCATTTTCAAAGAGAGCCGCAAGGAACTCCCGCAGCACATCGCCCAACCAGCCTAGAGTGATATCTTGCAGAAAGGGGGCGAAGTCAGGGGATTCGGTCCTGCAAGTGCTGTATACTTGGATGGATGAAAGAGGTAGCCGAGTGGATGACGACCAGCCGCCTGAAACTGAACTCGGACAAGACGGAGGTCCTCATCCTGGGCTCCTCTCCCTCCGCCTGGGACGACTCCTGGTGGCCTCCCGCCCTGGGCACCGCACCCAAACCGACAGACCATGCACGCAACCTGGGCTTCATCCTGGACTCCTCCCTCTCCATGACCAGGCAAGTCAACAACGTCTCCTCGGCATGCTTCAACATCCTACGCATGCTACGGAAGATCTTCTGGTGGATCCCCACCGAGACCAGGAAGACCGTCACCCAGGCCCTCGTCACCAGCCGACTGGACTACGGCAACGCCCTCTACGCCGGGACCACCGCCAAGCTCCAGAAGAGACTCCAGCGGATCCAGAACGCCTCAGCCAGACTCATCCTCGACATCCCACGAACCAGCCACATCTCCGGACATCTGCGAGACCTTCACTGGCTCCCCGTCAACAAAAGAATCACCTTCCGCCTCCTCACCCACGCACACAAAGCCCTACACGACCAAGGCCCGAGCTACCTCAACAGCCGAGTCAACTTCTACGCTCCCAAACGCCACCTCCGATCAGCCAACCACGCCCTCGCCGCCGTCCCCCGCATCCGAAGAGCGACTACAGGAGGAAGGTCCTTCTCCCACCTGGCCGCCAAGACCTGGAACTCCCTCCCGACCGACCTGCGCCTGACCCAAGACCACCTCTCCTTCAGGAAGAAGCTGAAGACCTGGCTGTTCGAGCAGTAGCGGCTCCCCCCCCCCCCAGCGCCTTGAGACCCCACGGGTATGTAGCGCGCTTTATAAGTGTCACTGATTGATTGATTGATTGATTATAGTGTAGTATAGAAGTCAGTGAAGGTGCGCAGAATGTCCTGACTGTCTTTGTGCTGTATTCCCTCCGATTCTTTAATCTCGAGGACATAATTGGTGAATCTAGGATGCCGTACCATTTGCGCCAACTGCCTGCCCGGGCGCTCGGCTTCCCCGTATCTGGGCGCAGTATGGTATTTCCCGCAGAATCATGCTTCTGATGCGGGCGTTTCTTTATATTCCGTGAGTTTTCTCTAAATGTAGAGAGCTTTTGGTCAGAGTTTGGTCCCCAGAGTTCAGTCTCTAATTGTTTGAGTTCTTTCTCTAGTTTGCAAAGGGTACGGTTACAGATCACGTAGAACCCCAAAACATTTGGCCATGCAGGCTCCGGGTATTGTAACCTTGAAAGCTTCCCACACCACACCCACTGAGGAAACAGAATCTATATTAGTCTGGAAGAAGGAGGTGATTTTCTCACCTATTTCTGCCCTGAACATTTTATCGAGTATGGCCTTCGGATCAAGCCACCATATTCGGGGCGTGGACTGCATGTAAGGTGGAGAAATAGTTATAAGCACTGGCGCGTGGTCTGAATATGTCCTGGCGAGGTGGGTGGCACTCTAAATCCAGGAAACAGCACGCGGGAGATCACCCAGTAGTCCAGTCTGGCTCATGAGGCATGGAGAGCAGTGTAATGGGTACCCTCCCTATTCCCAGGATGGAGACGGCGCCAGGCATCAGTAAGCCCATGGGCTGTGAGAATGCCCTGTATGGTTGCCTGTGTTTTGGTGTAATGAGTGGGGAGGGGGTTTGATCTGTTCATCAACGGATTGAAAGCAGAGTTTAGTCTCCCCCCCAGATAATATGAGTGGAGCCTACTAGCAGAATTTGAACCCATAATGTGGGGTAAAAGTCTGGGTCATCAGTATTAGGGCCGTAGCTGCATACTATCGTAACAGATTGAATCCGAAGCGTGCCTCAGAGTAGACAGCTATGTCCCATGCAATCTTGCTGTGTGCCACCCAGGATGAAGGGTGAGTTGCGCTTAACCAGGATGGCCACCCCCCTGGAGTAGGTAGAGTAATAAGAGAAGACCCATGTCATAGCCCATTTACTGGCAAATGTGGGAGAACGGGAGGGGTCAAATGGGTTTCTTGCAGTACCGCTATGTGTACATGATGTCTGTCCAGATAGGATATGATGTGGCTACATTTTTGAGGGTCCCGAATGCCCCGAACATTCCAGGAGATTAGATTAAGACGTAGGGGCTCGGCGTGTTATTACAGGAAGGAATTTATTATTAAGGAGAAGTGGCCTGCGGAGCATATAATACCGTGCGTGTCGTTGAGTAGAGCCTGTGCCTGTCAAAATGTTGAGAAAACAATACAAACAGTGAACATAAGTCCCTCTCCCACCCACCACCCACAGCGGCACCCCAAATGTGCCGACAGTATCACCATCACCCGACCCAACTAACACATTGCAACTGTGCAACAAGGAAAAAGTCATTATGAAAGTAGAGTGATCTAGGGGGATCTCCCACATGGGGGTACACCAGTGTGCAACGAGTGCCTCCCCCAGTGTCGATGTTCAAGGGGGAGGATACTTGGCAAGAACAGTACAATGGTCAAATAACTGCTAGCTATATCCACATCGTACATTACAAATTAGGGAAATTAAAGATGGAAGGATAAAAAACAGCCTCCAAGGGGTACCAGAAAATGGGGAACAGTTTGTGCCTACATAAACATTATAAAGGTGATAACACACAACTGCGCGATAATATAGTCATTATGCATTTGGTTGCAGAACTAATCTGTGGTCTGAGTGATGAGCATAGGATGGTGTAGTCCGAAATCAGCTGGTTGATGTGAGGGTGCATTCAACACGACATCGCTCCCCAGAGTCCCCAGCAGTATGGCCGGATCAACAGCAGGACAGTTGTGCTGCAAAGGTAGGAGAACAAAACGCACCTAGGTTGCAAGATTCCTCATGGGAAAGAGATAGGGAGACATCCTACTACCAGGAGGACAAAAATGACAATGTTCAGTCAGCACTCAGTGATGGTGATTGGGAGAGGCGATCTGGAGAGTCCCTTGTCAGAGTGCCTTTTTTGACAGTGCAGAGAAAGTCATCCACCTGCTGTTCGTTAGTGAAGACGTGATGCTTATCCCGGTAGATGACTCTCAGGCATGGTGGATAGAGTAGAGCATACTCAATCTGGAGTTTGCAGAGTTTTTGCTTGGTCGGGAGATGTTTACAGCGGGCCTCCTGCACTGCCATTGTGAAGTCGGTATATATTTAGAAGCTGTCGCCTTCAAATTGTAAGTTCTCACTCATGATCCCTGGACAATCTCAATGCAGCATCCTGGTCTCTGTAGTTTAAGAGGCATGCTATTATCAGTCTCGGGTTAGCCCCGGGGGCTGGGCGTAGACCGAGGGTTCGATGCGCCTGCTCCACTATGAATTGTGATGAGAAGGCTTCCGCTCGGAAGGTGGTGCGTAGTAGATGTTCGAAGTATTCTTCCATCCTGCCAGTATTGGTGCTCTCAGGAATTCCGGTAACACGCATGTTATTGCACCAGCTTCTAGCCTCCAAGTCCTCGTTCTTGGCTGCAATCACCTTTAAGAGTTTGTCCATCTGGCTTATTTGGCGGGACATCTGCGAGGTGGTATCCTCCGTATCAGAGATACGCTTTTCTGCCTCCTTGATCCATTCATCATGCTTCTCCACCTTTTGGACTATGTAGTCCATACGCGTGTTCATCGAGTCCATTTTGGTGGAGAGGTCAGTCAGGCTGCGCCGCATATCCAGCAGTAGAGATTTGACCTCATCTTCCAGAGCTGGGGGAGGGTTCGAGGAGAAAGCGGTAGTTGATGGGTCCAATTCTTCTGTGTAAGAATGCGTGACAGATCTCTTGGCGTCATAGGGGAGTTTGGTTTGTTGGCCTTCAGGTTTCCCCATGGTGTCTGCACGGCAGACAGAGCGGACTGGCACAGATGGGAAGCAAAGCCAACGGCAGACATGCTTTTCGGAGATGGTGTCTAGGCTGGACCCGGGCAGAGAGTCAGCAGTGCGGTGTAAGGCGGTGGAGGACTAGCCTCTGTAATAGTGGTAGCCGCAGGTTGGACGGAGTGAGGAGATTCAGAAGCAATGGGCCAGGATATCAATCTCTTACGCAAATGCCGGGAGCAGCGTAGCTGGAGCCAGGCACAGTGAGAATTCTCTGTAGGGCAGGCGAGCAGCACTTTGCAGATGGACTGGCCAGGAGGGGATAGCACAGTTTACCGGTGCGTGTAGTCGTGTGCAGGGCCGAGCCTGGCTCTCCCCACCGGAGTACAAATTAGTAAAGGGCTTTGGCTCAGGCAGGAATATTCTCAGTGCTTGTAGTAGCTCAGGGGGGCTATTAGCTGGCGTCAATAAGGTCCAATAGAAGGCAGTGATGTGCGCCTGGCGCCAGATGCAAGCGATGGGGTCAGGCGGCTCAGCAGGAGTTAATGGGTGCAGCTCAGACCCTTTACAGCGTGTGGAGAAGTACCTCGCATTCAGTCTCCGGCTGGGCCCCCTGCGGAGGTAGCACTGCAATTATATGGAATGGAGAGGGGAGCGGGACTTCAGAAGAAGCGGCGCACCACGGGGGAGCCGAGTGATCAGCGAACAATTATGGCGGGCACCAAGCCCGCCAGACAAGCGGTGCACTTAAAAGAACATGCAATTTCAGTCTGCCTCACCGCGTGTGTTTTCCGGGCCGGCGGCCGAGAAGCTGGATGTCTCCGCCTCAGGTTTGCAGTGTCGGGTAGGGTCGCCCGCGGTCCCGATGGGCGTCTATTGCTGAGAGGGCAGCAGAGTCACTAATCTTGTGGCCCAGGCGCTGCGTGTGAAGCTCCGTCTATCCCGTAGTCACCACAGCCGTACATAGGGCACAGCAGGTCTTCCTCGCCGTCTCGGGTGAGTTTCCCCGTCCGGTAATAGTGCCAGGGGGTGTTCCCAGAAGCGGATCTTTTAGCGGCAGATGGCAGGCAGCTTCAAGAAGCTATTCCCATTACGTGGCAGGTAGCTGCAGTCATTCAATCTGGATAAAAGACAAATCGGTGTGCCAAGTGTTCAGAGCCTCACAGGCATGCAGCCATTTTGGTCCATCTGTTGTGATATTTAACACATAAATAAAAGGCATTGTCATTTACAATGCCAATAGGCCACGCCCACTTTCAGGCCACGCCCCCGCCCTATTTAAAGATCGCTGACTACAAGCGTCTTTAGACTGCATACCTCCTGAGGCGGAAAGCCGGGAGTAGGAACTAAGCTGCTGCTATTTTTAAAAACTCTTGTGTTAATCTTGTGTTATTTTACCTGTGCACTTCCCTGCCAGCGCGCAGCGGATCCTCGTGAGAGACATACACCACGCCGACATTACTGGTGAGTTTGCTGGCCACGCCCACTTTCAGGCCACGCCCCTTGCGTTGCCCCTCTGCGCATATAAAAATGTGTAATCCCAGGAAGCGCAGCGGGCGCGCCGTTCGCGCGCCGAAGGCGCGCCTAAGGCAAGCCCGTCTGCGCCTTTCCGCGACGGGCCGGGACCAGGGGCCACAACCCCTACATCTCCCTTCAGAAATATCCGGGAATATACCTCTAAAGAACTACGAACTATTAACTCCCAGGTAATTCTGCCCTGTGCTCATAAATATTATCCGCTTGACCTACCTACCCAATGTAGGGACTGCAAGACTCATTTCAGGTCTAAACTCCACACACACAAACCACAACTGTTTAGATTGTTTCTGTTAAACTGTAGGTCTTTGCCAAGACACTGCACAGAACTATCTCTGCTAATTGACGAGAGAAAACCTGATGCTCTTTTTTTGACTGAGACATGGCTAACCCTTCATTCCAATCTTGAGTTGGTTCAAACCCTGGGCCAGGGATACCAAATCGTGAGACAGGACCGTGAAAATGAAAGAGGGGGTGGCTTAGCCATTATCTTCAGAGACTGTTTCACCTGTCGCTGTACCCCCAACCCCTTCCCGGAATGTGAAAGCATGTCTTTCACCTTGGAATTTTCCCCTAATATAAGTTTCTCTGGAACACTTATATATCGCCCACGGGCTCACCCAAACAGTTCTACGAATCTCTGCCCCCGCTAGTCGCTGATTTGGCCCTATCACCCTCTAACTTTACGCTATTGGGTGATCTCAATATACATTTTGATGACCCTAACAACTCTACTGCCAATAAACTAATCAGGGATTTCTCCGCTTTGCAGCTGCTTCAGCTGGTATCATTACCTACGCACACTAAAGGTCACTTGCTGGATCCAGTATTCAGCAACTGTCCGAATTTGAAAGCATGCTCCCCCATAGTACTTCCTTGGACAGACCATGCATTAGTCCCGCTGATATGGATAACTGAGAACTCTATACCCCTCACACCCATAATCCAAGAAACACGCAATTGGTCCAAAATCCCGCTGGCCCAGTGGATTCAGGAGCTACAAAAATCAACTCCTATAGTTGGTCAAACTCCTACACAGGCCAATGAAACATTTAATGAAAGGATATATAACTCTTTAAATGCCACGCTCCCCTTGAAGAAAACTGTTTTTAAAAGATCTAGAATCTCAGCTCCCTGGTACTCTAATGAACTTCGGGAGAAAAAGCGATATTGTAAGAGACTAGAACGCAAATGGCGACTAGGATT
Source organism: Lissotriton vulgaris (assembly GCF_964263255.1). NCBI lineage: Eukaryota > Metazoa > Chordata > Amphibia > Caudata > Salamandridae > Lissotriton > Lissotriton vulgaris. Next base: position 1,903,656,123 of record NC_141687.1, read on the forward strand.
TGCTGAACCAGACAAAATTATCTATAGAGAGGCCATTAGGGTGTATAAAAAAGACATAAAAAGTGCGCAATCCCTACATTATTCAAACCAAATCGCAGAGGCCAGCTCCAGCTCTAAAGAGATCTACAAAATAGTAAAAAGTCTTACCACCCTCCCCACACCTCCACTTATAAATGAGAATCCTCAGCTCCGTTGTGAAGATCTGGCCAACTTTTTCTCCCAGAAAATAAATCTCATTTACTCCTCCTTTCCATCCTCAGAGCAGACTACTCTGACCAAAGCTTCTCTATGTCCCCCTCAAGAAAATACATCTAACGGCCCCCCGGTGTTGGCTGAATTTCCCCGGTTAGAGGTGGATCACCTTACCTCCCTCATGCATCAAATAAAGTCAGGCTCCCCTAGAGACCCAGCACCCCCACATATTCTAGTCTCGGCTACACAGACCATCCTTCCCATACTGCTTGGAGTACTCAACACCTCGATCTCTACCAGTACAGTCCCAGTAGCTTGGAAACAGGCTATGGTGAGGGCTCTTGTCAAAAAACCTAACCTGGATACCAAGAATCTCAACAACTTCCGTCCGATCTCCTTGTTGCCTTGGGCAGCCAAAATATTGGAGAAATATATAAACAGCTTACTAACAACTTTTCTCGAGCAAAACCAGCTGCTCGATCCCTCCCAGACTGGCTTTCGCCCCAAGCACGGGACAGAGATGGCACTACTGGCAGTCACAGAGGAGTCCAGGAGAATCTTGGATCGGGGAGGATTGGTGGCAGTCATCCTCCTCGATCTGATCGCCGCATTCGATACCGTTAACCACGGTATCCTTTTGCAGCGTCTCCTGGACACCGGAATATCTGACAGAACTCTGGAATGGCTCAGGTCCTACCTGAGTGACAGATCTTTCCAGGTGTATGAGGGCAATGTCACCTCCTCTAGCAAGCCTTTGGGTTGCGGAGTCCCGCAGGGATCATCATTGAGCCCGACGCTATTTAACGTCTACATGAGGCCACTGGCTGAGATCGTCCGTCCGTATGGTATTAAGATCGTTACCTACGCGGACGATACTCAGCAGGTGGTCTCCTTGGCACAGGCAGGGGGATCTTCGGCGTGTGTAGATCTTGCTGGTTGCCTGGAGATGGTCAAGAGCTGGATGACCAAGTCTTGTCTCAAACTCAACGGAGACAAGACTGAGCTCATGCTCTTAGGTCACACTGCACCATCTACCATAGACACTCTTTGGCCATCCAGTTTAGGTCCTGCCCCTGTTCCCAAAGACGCCATTAAGAGTCTCAGCATCTGGCTGGATAGGTCCCTGTCATTCGATCAACAGGCAATAAAACTCTCTGCCATCTGTTTCGGCATTCTGAGAGTCATCAGGAAGATTCTACCTTTACTCCCTTTCGAAGCGAGAAAAACCGTGGTTCTGGGCCTGATCCAATCAAGGCTGGATTATGGGAATGCGTTATATCTCGGAGCTCCTGACTTTACTTTGCGCAAACTGCAATTGATACAGAACTGCGCAGCACGAACGCTTCTACAAATTCCCCGCAGATCCTCAGTACAGTCCGGACTAAGGAAACTGCATTGGCTTCCCGTAAGGGAAAGAGTAAAATTCAAATCACTATGCATTGCTCACCAGGCCTTTTGGTCTTCAGGTCCGGCAATTAATCTCCCTCTTATCACACCCTATCTTCCCACCAGACAGCTGCGCTCTACCTCTGCTAATCTAGCCATTGTGCCGCAAATAAAGAAATCAAGATCTGGAGGCCGCTCCTTTTCCTATAACATAGCCAAGTTGTGGAATGCCTTCCCCCAGCATCTAAGATCTAACCCCGATATCCTCTCCTTTCGTAAACAACTGAAAACGCTCCTGTTCACCACGTAAATAGTGGAGCTGACAGTCCTCCTTCCTTATTTTAGCTTCAGTTGGTATTGTTAGCGCTTGGACGCCTCAGGGCAGCTATGTGCGCTCTAGAAATCTAAATTCATTCATTCATTCATTCAATAGCTCCACCTCTTGTAAATGCGAGACTTATTCAAAGAAGTGGGTCCCATGGTCCCAGGCTCCTTAGAAAGTAAAGCTGCGCATGATGGCACGCTGAAAGTTGCAGGAAAGCATTAAAAGAAACTATTTAAAGAAAATAGTGCTTACAGACTAAGACATACCATGTAACAACCAAAGTAAAATGGCCTGTCCTCATGGGAGATTACAAATGAAGACAAGGTGGTACTAAGGAGGGACTGACAAGCCTATTAACAAATCAGAAGCCAGCATTCATGAAGGACAATGACACAAGCCAATGACAAATATGGGTGGAGCGTGGGCAGGGCTTCTAGTCCATACTCAAATACAGCATAGCTCGCAGAGCAGCGCATGCGCTGCCTAGGCTCGATCTAAAAATGGTAGTGTTAAAGTCTTCTCAGTGACCATCTGGCATTGCACTTGCACCCCTTTGTAGAAACAGTTGCTAATAATACTTTTGCCCGCTCAAACTTTTTTATTTTTAGTCATTTAAATCTTTGTGCTAATGATGCCTTGTCCTCTCCATATAAAGAGCTGTGAGTTCCTGTGAGATTGTGGGTCTTCAACAATTGGTAACTGGCTCTACACATCTAGGAGGCCACACACTTGACCTCACTTTTCCCTAAGGTCTAATATAGATAAATGAGTTACTTCCTCTCTGTTAAAATGATCATGTGCTAATTTCTTTTGGCTTACATACTCAGAAACTACACCCTCGGATTACAGTTATGAATCCGGGAAAGCAGGTCAGAGCCTGGCATAAAATCACCAGACCTCTTAATGGATCTGTCTTTGGTCTTTCTAATTCCTTTGATCCCAGGAATACTATAGAATCTAACTGTATTGTTTTTAATGGAGAAATAACTGCATGGTTGGATAAACTGATTCCCCAACCTTGCCACCTTCCAACCACCCAATTGTATAATGAGTCAATAAAAGCTGTTAAGTTTGCCTGCAGAATACTGGAAGGTAGATGGGACTGGAATTATACAAAACAAGACAAAGAAAATCTTAAAACTACCATGAATAATTATAAAAAAGGAAGCGCAAAAAGCAAAAGCAGAGTTCTATTCAAATTAAATTTTAGCAGTATCTAATAGTGCTAAAAAGATTTTTGATATTTTCCGTGACCTTTCTAACCCCCACTGTCTAAAAAACGAGATAGTTCATTTGCAAAAATTGTGTGATAAGTTAATGGTCTTTATTGATGAGAAGTTCAACAAGATTTTAGAAGGTATTGCTGTCTCTTCAGAGGTGGACAGACTGACCCCTACTCATAGGTCCAATGTGGTTGGTGCCTCCCTACTTAACAACAATGGCAAAGAGATGGTTGGTCGAATAAATGGCTCTAGACGGGATCTAATTAATTGTAAGTTTGACTATTTCGAACCTATTTCTTTTTATTTTATTTAACTTTTTAATTTTTTAATTGCAGTCAAAAAATAACAAATACTTTATAGCAAGGGAAAAATAAACAACACCACCCTCTGCCCCCGCAGGCAGATAATATAAGTAGAAAGTACTTTCTAAAGAAGCAAAATAGTAATAGATACTGCCTTTTCACAAATATCCTAATATACGATATATCAAAATTAATAGCTCAGTTAGGCAGTTTTATCCCACAGCAGGAAAAACATTAACTAGATAAGAATTAATGTTCACACCTTTGAAAAAGGACAATCAATAAAGTGACCAGTGCAGTAGTACAACAACAAGATAATAAGGCATCACTGCGCGATTTTATAGAGTTTCACAACAAAAGATATATACCAAAGCGACAGTACTAAGCAAAGAAAATGACTTTTGCATAAATGTAAGGAGAGATGGGTTGTTTGTTACTCTCACCTACTTTTATCCTTGGTGGGTTAGCCAGTGAGAAAGGGGACTCCAGATGACTAATCCTTTTTTTATCCGAGTCCCTTTTTAGCATATATTGCATTCTCTAATAAATGAATTGAATAAAAACGGGCTAGCCAAAGTGTAAAGACTGGGGATTAGGACCCAACCAAGTAGAAGCAATGAGCAGCCTGAGAACGGCCATGGCAATGAATATTAGTGCACCTCCTTTCTTTTGGTCAATCGAATCAGATATACCCAACATTATTGTGGAAAGAGCTAGCACCAGATTCTGAGATAGCACCTATCCCAGAAAATGTTGGATTTGATTTATTATTGGTTCTAATTTAACAAATGTTGCGAACAAATGAATAGAATCAGCTTTATACTCAGCGCAGGGAGGACAGTATGTTCCTTTACCGGAACCCCATTTTGCAATCTTGCAGGAGTGAAATATAAAAAGAAGCATGTCTTATAGAACTGCACCTGAAAATTAGAGGATAACAGATCGCTTTGAGCGGATTCAATTGCGAGTAAGAAAGCATTATTGGTGATGTTCAATTATTTGTTGCCACTTGGTGGATATTAAAAGCAGATCATCAGGCATTAGGTGTTGAACATGTTATAAATAACTCAAATGCGTGGTATCGAATCTCCACAAAGCTTTTCTATCAAATCACAATTGGTGAAACCTGACAGGCCTCCAGTCTTTCGTAAAAGAAAAGATTTAACAGCAAAGTACTTAAAGGATTCCCTCTTATCTAGATTATAAAGAGATTGAAGATCTTTAAATGACAAGACCTCATCAGCTGAGCAGAGGTCTCCTAGTTTCTTTACTCCTTATCTATTCAATTTTGGAGATAGGATGAGCTAAAAATATCCGGGAGGTTAGAGTTGTTTCTAATAGGAGTATAGAAGTTTAGTTTACCAATACCAAGAAACTTGCGTATGGCTGAAAAAACCTTATAAACCCCAAGAAGGGACTTCAATTTCACCCTTTTATAGTAGCCCAGTTCCAGCTGCCGCCACAAGCAGCCCCAAGCGTCGGGTCCGAGCAGGAGTTCAAAAGGTGAAGGCAGACCAGCAGTGGGCGGGAATCTTGTAATAGTATGGGACATGTTTGCAGGACTGTAGCCCAATAATAGAGTTTTAAGTTGGGGAGGTAAAGACAAGAATTTGAAAGCCCTTCTAGGTTGGGAAAATGCCCAAACGAATTGGGAGAATAATCTTTCAAACCTTGCGTGTGTCGGCTTATTGAACTCTAAGGGTATAGCCCTGAATAAGTATAGTATTCTTGGGAAAAAGATCATTTTCAGAAAATTGCAACACCCAACGATAGAAAGATGTAAGTTGTTGAGGCGGTTCAGGGCTTTTCTTGTTTCAACAATAAGAGGGTCTGTATTATGACTTACTATTAGATAAGTATCAGATAAGATGTTGATACCCAGATATTTAGCTTTGACCACTACCCTTTCATCATTCCAGATGACCTTGCTATTGATTACAATTTGAGTTTTTCCTTTGTTTAGTTTATATCCAGATGGGGAGCCAAATAGATGAGCCTCAGCTTCATTTACTGGGATAGCATTCTTTGGAACTGGTGTAACCAGAGCCAGATCGTCAGCATAGGCCATGATTTTGGATTCTAAGCCGAATCTGCTCACTGGTGGTATAGCCTGGTTTCCTTCTAGTTTTTTAATAAGCGGATCAATATAGATGGCAAAGAGTAGTGGGGAGCAGGGTTAACCTTGACGGGTCCACCGCATGATTTTAATTTGTTCTGTCAGTCCCCCATTGATGGATACCCTAACCATGGGGGTGATATATAATGGCTTAATAGCTTGAATGGCATTGATCCCAAAGTTCATTCTCTGCATGACACCCCACAGATAGTTCCAGGAGACCCAATCAAATGATTTTTCGGCATCTAAAAAGATTGCGCCAATTGGGTCTACCGAAACCTGTGAGGCATCAAGCAGAGTAATGAGTCTGCAAATATGTTCTGTTGTGCCCTTAGCAGGGATAAGACTATGCTGCCACCTTGATACTAGACCTTCAATTCTGGCCGAAAGCCGCGAGGCAAGAATTTTAGAATACGCTTTTGAATCACCATTAATAAGGGTGATTGGCCGATATGAGCCGATTTCCGTTGTAGGCTTAACTTTTTGGGGGAGCACTATATTCTTGGCTGTAGAACAAGATTGAGGGGGAGAGGCACCCTGAAAGATTTGAGTCACTACATCATTAAGAATAACTTTGATTTGCGGGAGAAAAACCTTATCAAATTTCACTGGGATACAGTCGGACCGGGCACCTTTCCCATCTGGCAGGCTATGCAGAGCTCTAACAATTTTTTCCCAGGATGGAGGGACTTCAAGTAACTCATGCTCTTCTCTATTCAGCGTTGCTAACGTTATTTAATCTAGATAGGTATCTAGATGGCAGCTAAGGTCTGATTGCTCGCCCACACTTTCAGAATATAGATCTTAAAAAAATTCACAAAAGACTGCGCCGATTTCTTCAGGGTCGCTGGTGATAATTCCTGCAGATGATTTAATTTTTTTATTTCGCTGGCCGAAACCTGTAGCCTAGTTCTCATATCCAGCTGATGGTCAATTTTTTCACTGCATTCGTATGTTTTTTCCTGAGCCGCATCCCATTATGAGGCAGCTTTATCAGCCAGTACAGAGCAAATCTCTGCCCTAGCAGCTGCAACCGCCAATTGTGCCAAGTCGGTCTCACCATTAGACTGAATGACTGGATTAAGGTTTTCCTCCATTTTTACTAGTTTCCAGTAATTGGGCTTTCTCTAGTTTATTTTTCTTGAATGAATATTGTAACATTTCTCCGCAAACACAGGCTTTTAAAGTATTCCAAACTACCATGGTAGGGACTGTGCCAAGATTGTTATCAAGAAAAAACTTTATCCATTGTTTCATGTGGGACTGGTAGCCTTCATCCTGTAGAAGTGCTCTTTCAAAGCTCCAGGAAGAGGTTTCCTTACGTGTAATCAACCGCTGAATATTGAGACTTAGGGGATTGTGGTCATATAGAATATGGGGGAGTAATTCAATTTCGCTATAATGAGTTAGGGATGAAAAAACCACCAAAAAAATCCAAACGTGTAAAAGATTTGTTGGGAGCAGAAAAGAATGAGTAGCCGGGTATTTTAGGGTAGAGATAAGACCATACATCCACCAGCCCATGGGTTTATAAGAGATTCTTAAGTGCCAAAAGCACTTTGGTTTTGCGGGTGGTCTGGAGGCATTGAGTGTTGACTCTCCAGTTAGATGGTAAGTTAATATTGAGATCCCCACACAAATGATAGGCAGGGGTCAGTGAGTCAATTCGGCGCATATTTGATTAATCACAGTGGGGTCTTCCAGAACACTCCCATAAATAGAACACAAAGTAAATGAAAATGTAGGGGTAATACGACATTCGGTAAGCATCCATCTTCCTTCGGAATCTGATTTAGTTCGAATGGATTGAGGGAGATAGTTATACCAGGCTAAAATGGCTACACTCCTGGTACGAGTCCCTTGTGTAGTACCCCCTATAACTTTGTATCCTAACCTATTTAAAAGATACAATTGGGACCCTTCCATGTGTGTTTCTTGGAGACAAACTATATTAGCCATGACAACCGTAAACTTTGGGCTACCTTTTGCATTTTTCGGGTATCGTTTAACCCACAAATGTTCATAGATAAAATTTTAAGATTTGTAGCATTCATCGGTATTTGGTAAGATCAAACCCATAAGTCAAAAATCCTGAGAATAAAGAAAAAAGAAAGAATATCAAGAACGCCCGCAGAGTGAGCCATTGGGATGCACAAGTTAAATTATTCAAATTTAAGCTTCTTAAAGAAATAAGAGAAACTATCACAGATTCAGCCTTCCCTTCATTGACTGACACCCCTGCAGCCCACCCCTAGCAGCCTGCCCTTCCCACCCACCCTCCCCCCTAAACATGAGCAATCAGTAACTTCCTGAATGATAGACTCTATGGTAACACCCCGCCACCATTACCCTGACAAGGGAGGTACCTTTCAGAATTAAGCATGCAGCATATATACCGTCAACCGCAGAAAGAAATCTAAGGCACCAAAAAAGAAGCAAAGAATAAAAGAGAGAAAAAGAAGAAAAGGCAAAAACAAGAAATGAAACAAAAGCAAGAAATATATGTGCCCTATATTAGGCTAAGTGAAATTTAAAAGTTTAACTGTGCCAATCCTGATACCGATTGTAGTTACTTTAACATGTTTTTAGCTTTCAGTTCCGCAAGATAGTCTTGTGCTTTGATTTCCGACATGAAAATTCGTGAAGCGCCATTTAAAATAACCTTCAGTTTAGCAGGGTTCATGAGGAAAACCTGGGCACCCAACTGTCGGAAGGGGGTTATTAGCTGTCGAAGTTGCCATCTTCGCTACACAGTGGAGTGACAAAAATCTGGTTTGGCAAAAAAGGATACCCCTTCAAATAATTTCTGGGAGTATTGCCTGGCTTGATCAAAAATTAGCTGTCTTAAAAGAAAATTCCCAAAGAAGACCAGGAACGCCCATGTTCTTACAGAGTCACTATCACATGCTCCCAACACCACTCAGCCTGGTCAGGAAAGACCCCCTTTAGGAGCTTGATGATGTAACTCCAGGGATCTTCCCCTTCAACTCCTTCAGGGATCTCGAGAAGGCTAAGATTGTTTCTACGTTGCCTATTTTCTTGATCTTCCAATTTCCATACAACATCAGTCAGGCAATCACTTTGGGAAGTACCTTGATTTTTAAGTAGAACGACGTCTGTTTCAAGACTTTCAATTCAAGCTTTCACCATTGTCACTCTCTCACAGACATCCGTGCAAGTTTTATTGAGCTTTGGGATACTCCCCGGCAGTTTTTTAGCCACACAATTGGCCTGGTGATTATCAGCTCGGAGTTCCTCCTGAAATGGTTTAATAGAAGCCAAAATAGCAGCTAAGGTTGGCTCTTCGCAATGCTCTTGTGTAGCCTGTGTAGCACAGTTCGCTTTGCTGGATTCATCAATCTGGGAGAAAGAGAGATTGGTCCCAGAATAATCCCATTTAAGGTGATCTTTTTTATCATGTTTCTTTCCTTTGCTCTTTACCACCTGGCATTTCTGTTTGCGAACTGTATTTTTCCCTTTGGATGCAGTGCTATAGTTAGATTTCGAGATATCGCTATCACTGGAAGATGAAGAGCTCGCTTCTGCCGGGGAGTTTGACCCATCTGACACCGAAAAAAAGTGTTCCCCCATAGGATCAGGACAGCCAGGGTTTTAAAGCCATTGTGTGCTGGCATTTTTGAGATCGTTCAAGTCAGTAGGCAAGGGACCCCAGATGTTTTGGTCCTTAGTCGCACTTATAGTTGGAGTCATATCGGTGTCCGTCTTAGTGTGGTTCAGAGGGATTAAAATTTCTCTATTCATTTTAGGAGTAAGATTATAAGTTAGCATAGCCCCCCTGACTCGCATCTAGCTGAATGGTTTCTAGTTTGCAAGTCTCAACTGTTAGTGAGGGTGAAATCACGTGCGGATCTGGGAGCCCAGTCTGGGCAGCTCTGCCAGGCTGCTTTCTGTATGGGAGTTAAATGCTGGCTTCGCCCTGTTTCCCAAGCCCATCCCAACAGAAGATAAAAGTTTGGCTACTGAAGGTTGTGAGCCGATTCCATCCTTTGGGGGACCCTGAGGGTAGATTTATTCAAGGTCTTTTTGGAGCCCACAGTCTCTCTTTTATTTTTGGGAGTGGGTTCTATTTCGACAGGAATGGGCCTTACAGTAACACCAGAGTTAGGAATAGCTACTGGTTTGCCTTTGGCCCCCCTAGCCCCTCTGGAAGCCATACCCCACTCACCGGCACACAAATCAAGGACCAGATCAGATTTTCCAAGGTTTGCTACATATGCCTCCGGGTCCGGCGTGTTAGGCGAAGAGTTCAATCGTATAACCAATGAGGCCAGCCAGACGCAATAGAGTCCAAAAAGGGCACCAAGACTTTGCCAACCACACCAGGCACTTCGGCGCTTCAGAGACACTATCAGCACAATTCGGGGTACAGCTTTCCCCCGACTCGGGGCAGTCAGTTTCCGTCGAGGCTTCAGAAGGGTCCGCGGCAATTTCAAATGATGTAAAAAGGAACCGCAGGAGCACCAGAGACAACAACTAGTCGCCAGCGTCAATGCCAGCAGAGTCCGATCTTGCCGCGCGGTCACGAGGTCAGGCTACAATGCAGATGGCCGAGAAGTCCTGTGGCGCAGGCGGCGGTGAGGCGGAGAATCAAACAGGATCCATCTTGCTCTCCGATTTCAAACCTACTTCTGAAGGGAAAAAAATCAACACTGCCAAGACTACCATGTTTGGATCCCCTTTAGATCCCTTGCCCTCTAGACTGGAAAAAGTGGTTTGATGAATTACTGCCGCCTCTGAGATTACTTTGCAATCAATCCCCGGTTTTGTGGGCTGTATCTCGGTGGCACAAGGGTGTTGCATTGGCGCTAGGCAGATTTTTTAGCACTGGTGCAAGGGTAAATACAGGGTGCATCGTATTCTTGCGAATACGGTGCATACCTGCATTTTCAAAATGACGTGGCGCTGCTAAATTGTTTGCAGCGTCACGCTTTGTCATTTCTTTATATATATGCCCCCTTGAGTCAAATATAGTGTTTAGGATGTGAATCATATAACCTGATCAGGTTTGTGAGAAAAGTGCTCTCTCTTCTGAGAAGAGTATCTGGAACTTCCAGGTTTCAAACTCAACAAAATCAACTCAAACATTCATCTTTCTGAGTTTGACAAATATAGTGTGGAATTATAAAGTACCTTTTATGTAAAGTGCTTTGCAACTGCAAAAAGTGTTGTAAAACGTACTACATAACAACAGAACTTTCTTTGTGTCTTTCCGTCATTTTATGTCTTTTTTCTCATCGTTTTTCCCATTGACTCTGTCGCACCAAGTTCTGAAGCTCACTTCTTTGTCTTCAGAGAAAGCTTCACCTTCCTTCAATCACATGACTACCAGTCAGTGCTTAACTTTTGCATGTGATTTCCAGTTGTTGGCAATCATTTTTGGGAACTAGGATTTAGTTTTTATTAATAGACTTTGACTCAGGGAAAAACAGAGAGAAAAGCAGAAAAGAGAAAAAAGGAGGAAAAGAAAGATGGAAACAGTGAATAAATGAGAAAACAGGGATCAAAGAGAACCCACAAGAGTGAGATGAAGAGACAGTAAGTGTGGGGCACTGGAAGAAGGAGGACAGTGGTAAAATAAGATGTGCTAGCCTTGGTATTCATCAAGCCTGTCATTTAGTAGCACCCAAGAGGCAGCTCCTCATAAAATATTGGGCGCCTGCACTTATATATTATTTTTTTTACAAACCTAGTATGTGATCTGACTATTGTACCCCAAAGTCAATCACAAGAGCCTCTTTCTTCCATTTCAGAGCCCAAAAGGAGAGTCTAACTTTTTCCACCCTTTGGTGCATGGTAAGAGTCTAAGGGCCATATTAAGGGTTTGGTACCAGAGTTACTGCGTCACAAATGTGACAAATATCCTGTCTTCCATAAGTTTCGTAGGCTATAATGCAGCTTTAATATTTTTAACGGGGTACCCATCACGTTTGTGACGGAGAAACCCATCCGCCAAACCGTTAATCAGTCCCAAAATCCTCTCATTTATATCTCAGAGCTTATGGCTCGACTCTCTCTCTTACATCCCAGAGCCCCCTGTGATAATCTCTGTCTACCTAGCCCTTTTAAATGGACAGTCTGCTTCTTCAAGATGGAGACCCTTAGTGAGTGCCTAATTCAAAGGCCTAAACAATATAAGTAGTTGACCGATAACCCCACATCTTTAGAACACTTCTGGACTGAGTACCCTGCCAAGAAGAAGAGCTGAGGAGTTGTCAGGAGGAATACTGCCCCTTTGCTGTGGGTTGCTTTGCTGGGTTGGCCTACAGTTGTTGCTTCTGTCTGTGGGTAATGACAGAACTGGGCTTTGCTTTCTTGTATCCTGTTTTTCCAAGATTCTCTAAGGGCTTGTGTGCTTGCCTTGTGTTGGAAGTCTCAGGGCCATCAAAGGCTTCATCTGCAGCATCTCTGAACTCCACTACTTGGAGTTCTGACCTGCCAGGTGGTGCCAATTCCAGTTCGGGCCTTTGGAGGTAGTTCTGCTGCTTCAAGACTGAAAATCTACACATCACCTTACCAGCACTGTATTCCCCGCTCCAAGCTTGCCGTGCAGTTGAAAAACCAACGTATCACTGAAGTGCGGCTGAAGAATTGGCGCAGTGCCTGTTTGCAACCAAAAGAACTGCCCCAGCCCAAGTCCAGAGTGTCGTCGATGTCCGAGACTCCCGCTCCGGCTTCGATGCAGGCCCTGCTGTGCGGCTGAAGGAATCAACACATCTGCAGAAGTGGAAATTGACGCAGCTCCTGTTTCCCTAATGCATCGACCCCAGTGCCTGGATTTTCTCATGTAGCGCACCTGTACCCCAAGTTTCCAATGTATCGCCCCAGCAAAAGGATTCGCCTCCAGAAATCGACGTATTGCTTTTCCTTGCAGTAAGGAATCAATGCAATACTTCTCCTCCATGTAGCAGAAAAGACACCTCCATTACCCTCGTACTCATGGACCGACACATCGCTGGGTTTTCTGATGCTTTGCTCCTTTGCAGCTGTTTTTCATCTTGGATTTTGAAGCATCAAAGGTACTTTGTGCTAAAATCAACGCATTCATAGAATTCTATGGACACAATTGATTAAAACTTTTAAAAGTGATATTTTGAGTTATGTATGTTGGATTTGTGCTTTTTTAATCTTGTTTGGCTGAGATAAAGCTTGGCTATTTTTCAAAACTGATGTGTATTTGTAGAGTTTTCACTATGTTACTGGGTGTTTTATGTGCAAATACTTAACACATTGCCCCTGAGACCTGCCTGACTGCTCGTGCCAAGCTCCCAAAGGGGGTGATCAGGGGTTGTCTTTGGTGTGTAACTTCCTTAACATGACCAGAAGGAAGGTCCCTACTTGGACATGGTGCATATCACTGCCAACTAGAGACCCCCATTTCTAACACTTACAGATTACCCTTTCAGACCCTATTGTATTATATCAAAGTACATTTAATGTAAAATTGGTTTTTAAATTGATTGTTATTTGACTAAATTCTTTTAATGCTTTCTCAGGGAAGAACACCGAATGCCATCTAAAGGAAGACAGACTTGCTCTCTGCACACTGGTTGTGGACACTGTTTTTGCAGGAGGTGAGTGCTGACAGTGGGGGAGGTGTATGATTCCAACATGGAGGTAGGCAGTGCAAGTGGGGGAAGTTGACATTCACTCCATTCAAAAAAATGCTGTGTACCTGCACCTATCCTTATACAAATAAGCACTTGCTCATCTATACTTGAGCAATAACTCATATTGACATCCCAGCCAGTGATCAAGTAAGATTGTAGTGATTGCATTTAGGTTGTTTCTTAACAGGCTTCTAATGTTTCAAGATCCTATGCCATATAAGTGCTAATTAATAACAGATGTTAACAATAACAACTCTTCATTATGGGTCTACTGTAGTGTAACTTATATTAATTTTGTTACAGGGTGTTTTTTAGTGATTTCACCCAGGCTTTAATTAGAATTTGTTTATTACCTTTAGACCACTTGTGGATGGATATTGAGACTAATGGAATTTTGAAAAAGAGAAAAAACTCAGAAAAAAGTTTGGACAGTTAGTATACTGTTGAAGGAATCAGTCTTTTGTCGCCTAATGATGGCAATTCTTTAAACTATACAGGCCCAGGCCAAGCCACACACTTACCTGGACCAGTCCTCTGAACAATCTAGGCCCTTTGGACCCAGCTCGTTTGCCTCGAGGCACCCGCCTCGCTCCTTCAGCTTGAGTTGGACCTTCTGATCTCTGATCACCCTTTGCTTCCTTCTGTGCTATCTGTGCGCTTTGTGCTCTTTGTGCTCCTTTGTGATTTCTTGTGCTCCCTTATTCTTTTGTCATGCTCTTTCAGTCTCTTCTGTGCTATTTCCTGTTCTTTTATTAAATGTGTGCCCTTTTTTGCGCTTGTACCCTCTTTGTTGATCTCTTTGCACCATGTTTGCCCTTTTTAAACTCCTCTGTGCTCTTTTGTGTCCTCTTTGCTGCGTTTTCTGATCTGCAGCTGGGGTGCGATGGAGCTGCTTGCTTTGTTGAAGACGTGGTGCGGGAATGGATCTGACCGAGAGCCGGAGTGGATTGTGCTCATGGTCTTAATGGTGGCATTGACGCTCAGGCTGGCCGAGGCTAGCAGGGGGTCGTGGTTGATGGTGTGCAGAGGGTCTGTTGTGTACTTGTCTGCTGGGGCTGTCTGGGTGTTGAAGCTGTCGTGGACGTCTGCTATCTTGCGGTGGAAGAAGGTAGTGAGGAAGTCGTACAGGGCTTGCGACGGCGGGATGTCATTGGTGTTGGAGCTGGGGCTGGAGAGTTCCTTCCCGATGTTGAAGAGCTCCTTGCTATTGTGAGCGTTGTTGTCGAAGCGGTCTTTGAAGGAGGACTTCTTGGCCGCCCTGATGAGGTGGTGGTGGTTGGGGATGGCGTCCTTGTGTGCTGCATGGCTGTCCGGAGTTTGTTCACTGTGCTATTCCTTCTCTAGTTTCCGGCAGGCTTGCTTGGAGGCAAGGAGTTCTGGGGTGAACCAGCTGGCCCTCTTGCTGGTGTCTCTGTGGGGGGGTTTCTTCAGCGGGGCGTTGGCGTTGGCACAGTCCTCGATCCAGCGTCTGAGGCTGTGGGCAGCACCGTCGGTGTTACAGGGTTCGGTGGGTGGGCTGCGCGCATCCGCTGCGTGCCCGCTGCACGCAGCCGCTGCGCTACTGTGCAGCGGCTGGCATATATGAGGAGGTTAGAGGGAGGAGCAGCTGGGAGGCGGGAGGCGGGGGCAGCGAGTGGGCAGTCAGGGCGGCGGGGGCACAGAGGACGCAGCGGCGGGGGCGGTGACGAACGATGAAGGAAACAGTAGGCAAAAAGGAACAAAAAACGAGGGAAAACGAGTGTCACAGAAGGCAAGAGGGCACAGAAATACAGGGGAAAAATTAGTGACACAGAAGCCAAAAAGGGCACAAGAATACAGGGGCAGCTGAGAAACAGAAGGCAAAAATGGGCAGAGAGGCACGGGGGCAGCGAGGGGAACAGAAGGAAAAACCGGGCTGAGAAACACGGGGCAGCGTGGCATACAGAAGGAAAAACCGGGCAGAGACACAGGGGCAGCGAGGGGTAGAGAAGGAAAAACCGGGCAGAGACACGGGGGCAGCAAGGGGTACAGAAAGAAAAACCGGGCTGAGAGACATGGGGACAGCGAGGGGAACAGAGGGAGGAAAACAGGCACAGACCACGAACAGGCAGTGGGGAAAGACAGAACAACAGCAGTCACAGACACCACAATGAAATACAGGCAATAAAATAAAACAATAAAGCAGAAGATGAACAAACCTGGCCACCAGGGATGAGGCGCAGGTGGTAGCCTGTGGGAGATGGAGGGCCTTGAACTTCCTCAGCAGCGGCAGCTGGGGCAGTGATACACAGGCAGTGCTGTGCGGAGGGGGAGCGACCTACCTGGTGGGATAAGCCAAAAAGTAAGGTTGCCACCCTCCACGTCAGAGACCAAGTAAGTACCTGATCTGCAGAGTTCCTCAGGGATCATCTCTCAGTCCCAACCTGTCTGCATCTACATGGCACCACTTGCTAACATCATCTGACTACAAAACATTGTCCACTACACTGATGACACCCAACTCATCCTCTCACTGTGAACAAGGCAACCACCACCAGAACCAGCTTAACTAACTGCATGACGTTGGTAGCTGAGTGGATGAGTGCCAACTGCTTGGCGCTCAACTACGACAAGCCAGAAGTACTGGTCTTTAGAAAAGAGACCTCCGCATGGGACTCAACCTTGCGGCCATTGGAGTTATGACCAACACCCACGACCACGCAAAAAATCTGAGAATCATCCTTGACAACACGCTCAACTTGACGACACAAATCAACGCGGTGGGGACCTCATGTTCAAGATTCTCTGCATGCTATGTACGACCTTCATGTGGCTGCCACAGAACAACAGAAATATCATCACACACGCACTCATCACAAACAGGCTTGACTATAGCAATGCACTTTAGGCGGGATCTCCAATCACCTCCTACACAGACTCCAAACCATCCAGCATTTCGCTGGAAGACTCATTCCCAACGACCCATGACTCACATGCATCACGCTTCACCTCAGGGAGATTTACTGGATCTACATTCACACGCACTGCTAATTCAAATTTATCACACACACACATACATAGCCTTATACAACACTGGACCAGCATACCTGACCAGCAGCGTACACTTCCATCAGCCTGTCAGACTTCTACTCTATGCCACACTCTCACTCACACACACCCCCATATTCACAGAAGTAGAGCAGGATGTCACTCCTTCTCCTACATCACACTCAAAACATCGAACAACCCCCTCAACACATCAGACCTTCCTCATCATTTCTTGAGTTCCAAAAGAAGCTAAATTCCTGGGGCCTCATTTATGATAAGTGACGCATCGCTGCGTGAAAACAGCGATGCGTCACTTTTCACTGCGCACTCCTTACGACATTCCTGATGCGTCATATTTAATGTATGACGCATCCATCATGTCGCAAGAAGTTACAGATACGTCAGTATTTCTGACGTATCTGTAAGCGCAAAAGTGACGCATTGCTAGAGTGTGTCACAAAAGTGACGCAACTCCAGCAATGCGTCCTTTCACATGGGGAAAGCCCCATGTGAAAGGGCTTGCGTCAGTCTTACGCCTGCTGTGAGGCAGGCGCAAGATTTTGACGCAACAGCGTCCTAAAAGTGACGCAGTGAAATCTCATAGATTTCACTGCGTCACTATTACGAGGCTTTTTGCGGGGGAACGCCCCTTCTGCATACATTATACCTGACGCATGTATAATGTGGCGCAGGGGTTTAAAAAGTGAGGCATCTACCTAGAGGCGTCACTTTTTAAATATGGCGCAACGAGGCGCATTTTTTACACCGCTGGTGCATCACAAAAAGTGACGCACCGCCGGTGCAAAACTGACGCAAGGCCTTCATAAATAAGGCCCCTGGCACTTCGAATTGTATCACAGTGATCACACACCTAAACAACTGCTCAAGCACCAGGCTACCCTCATAGGGGATTAGAGTGCTATTCAAATCACCATAATATAGCACAACATAACATTACATGAGAGTGGGCTTTGGCTCTAACTCCTCACTTGTTAATATGGTGTGTGCCATTTATCCTATTCTCAGGTACTTCTATTCCAATGCCTGAGGGATTGTTTCACATCTCAGAAGTACACGGAATCATCACACATTTAGTTCATAGATGCTGCTTTTACAAACATCAATATTTGAATATATGTAGGTTTATTTTTCAGCCTAGCACTTTTTAAAAATTATTTTATCCAAGAATCACAATGAAAGCTATAACTATTACTTTTGTCAGTGATTGTTCCTAAATGTCATTGTAGTGGGTCTATGTCTTCACCTTAACTGTGGGGGTGGCAGCACAGTCCAGTCGGAAGCTTAATATTTGTTGAGGAGAAGGAGTTTCAATTTCTCCTTGAAGTGGGGGAAAGATTGATTGTGGTGTAAGTCTTAAGGTAGATCAGATTCTGGGAGCATTCCTGGAGAAGAAGATTCTATTTCGATACATTTTGGCAGATTTAGGAGAAGACTGCTCGAGCTTTGTAGAGGTCTCTTTTGTCCGGCTTTTGACATCTGTGCTCAATGCTAAATGATTAAGTGAGGCATTTGTATGTCTCTAATAGCCAGAAGAAGTTTTCTGAATAAAACATGTTATCTATGCTTCTCCGTTTTCCTATCTTTCTTTTGATAGTTAGGGGTTGCATCACAGAAACTGTTGTTGGACTTACTTCAGTATTACTCGAGTCATCAGCTATGTACAAGACCTACAATGAGGCACTAAGCTGAATGCTGCTACCCCTCCCTTTATATAATCTACCTTTGGATTTAGGACGCTTGTTTGAAACTCGATGTATGAGCATGAAAAAGAGGCTCCCCAAAAAGTAAACCTTGCCAAAGCCTTGCTTACCAACATGAGCCAATAAAATCTATCAGCTGTACATTACACCTTAGGATGCGAGCCCAAGAAGAAACATCGCTTTTCTTTACTAATTTGCAAGCGTTATGTGTTCAGCTTTGGGAGAGTGACATTTTATATCCGAAAAATTAAAAACATTTATTAGCAAAGTGCAATTTAGATAATTGATTAACGTGCATATTAATCATGTGATTTGCAGTAGGTGACTACATTTAGCGATTATAAGCAGTACTCAAGTTAAAATGCCATGTAGCTTAAGTTAGCTGCATTTATGTTGCCATTTTGATTGTAATGTTTTGCTCTTTTAAGGCTAAGAAGCCTGCACTTTTAATTTCCTATTTGTTTTTCCCGTTATGGGTTTTTCCCACCGCAGGTGCGGTGTTTTTCCCACATGCCTTCCACTAGGTAGTGAATAGTTTATTGTTATGTATTAGAAGTCTAATAGTGAGTTTCTCACCGGAAGCAGAAGAAGATGCCAGGATGGGAGAGCAACTCCTGGGGAAAGCTGAGTGTACCCTACAGTTTGTCCAGTGTAACATCTCAAGGACATAAGCATACTTGGACCACTGTGTTGCCCTGAGAAAGATGGGAGTTTGCCTGTTCACAGAATCTGGAGAAATGTGATTGGTTCCTGAGAGGGAGAACAAGACGAAATGTTGCAACTAGTGTTTTATTGAATAATAATTATGTGTGTTCCTTAAAATCGTGAGGGAAGGTACTTGGTGCCTTGGAACTGAAAAGACCATTCAAGTTCTCACCTCTGCTGACCTGCACTCCCCGAGTGCAAAAGCGTAATGCCTAAGCGTTAATATTCTCTCATTCTTTATATGGTTTTCAGAAGCTGACACCTGATACTACCTGCCTAATCAAATACCCTTCCTCGACTTATCCTTCTTATTTTAGATTAGGGTTTTTCTTCTTTATGGAACATACTTGTTGCATATTCTGTATTATTTTGTAGTTCTTGTAATTGTTCTATTTTACTTTATGTTGAAATATCAACTTCTGGACCATTTAAACTTGTAATAAGGATGCTTGAATCTGAATTAAGCATGGGCGAATTTTGCGAATCTTGCGTTCGCGAATTTTGCGGATTTGCGAACTCGCAATCCGCAAAATCCGCGAATTCTCGCGAATTTGCGGATTTTTTTTTTGTGTGTTCGCGCGGGTTTCTGCCAGTTCGCGAGGGTTTTGTACAATTTCGCAAAACGCGAACTTACCTGTCGGGTCGCAAGTTTCGCGAACTTGTTGTTTCTACGTGTCCAGCCTGTTTGGGACACTCTTCTTCATCACTGCCACTCTCTGTCACCACTGCCACTCTCTGACTACTCATGCCACCCTCTGGCCCACCCATGCCACCCTCTGTTTCATCACAGCACCCTCTGGTTGTCCAGTCAGTGTACATTATTGTGGCAACGCAAGCACACCTTCCCTGCCTCAAGTGACCTGAATTAATTTGGGGCTGATTAATGTGTCACAGAATATTTTTTTAGCTGGCACCTGCTTCCTTAGTGCTTCCTGATTAGTGATCTTTTGCACTTGCTAAGTGCTTTCATTGTTGCAAAATTAGTTACAACACCTGCCCTGCCCCAACTGACAATAATGAATTAGGGGCTGATTAATGGATTTGAACTTCCAGCCTGGCTCCTGCTTGTCTCCCTTAGCTGTAATTCAGGACCTTTGTGGCATATGTGTAACTATTCTGAGGTTCAGAGCAGGGTCACATAATAGTTGCAACTGGCAACTGAACTCTGGAGGGGCCCCTCAGGAAGCACTACAGGAAATGGCTACTAATGATGAGCCTGAACTTTTGAACCTGGTAAGTAGTTTCAGTTTTGCTAAGATCGTATTTCTGCAATTTTGCGCTTATTCGCGGGGCGCGAAGTTGTTCTGGGAAGCCGCGAACTTGCGCGAACAGTGCGAGCAAGCCATGAAATCCGCTGCTCGCGGATTTGCGGATTTTGCGGGAGATTCGCGAATCTCGCGGATTGCGAATTTACTGAAAATCCGCAAAATCCGCGAGCGAAACGGATTTTCCGCCCATGCTTAATCTGAATACATATGGGCATATGCATCAAAAATCGGTAATACATGTCGGTAATAGCGAAAAATAAGGATTCGCTATTAAGGACATGCAAACCGCGATGCATCAATGAAATCGGTAAAAAATACCGAATCGGTAAAAATCGCAATTAAATAGCGAAAGTACGTTAGCGAGACTAGCAAATACCGAGTTAGCAAATACCGATTCGGTATTATTGAATCCGGTAATTGCGAAATCGGTAATAGCGAAAATGGGAAAAATACGCGACGCATCGGAAGCAGGCCGATGACATCACAACCAGGAAGTAGGACAGCCCATGCTCCATTCAATGTTCCGAAGAGCTCAGAGGAGGAGGCAGAGCACAGGAGCTGAGGACCCTGACTGAACCAGCAGCAACCTAGGCAAGCAGGACAAGATGGAGAAGGAGGCCACCCAGCAGGGAAAGGACACACACCGAAAGAGAAAACGCAAATTCTCTGATAAGGAACTGGAAATCCTGATAGAGTGTGTGACCAGCAACAATGACAGACTATTTGGGAAGTTGTCGCTGAAGGTGTCCGAGGCCGAAAAAAGAAAGATGTGGCTGCGCATCAAGGACAAGGTCAATGCCTGCGGAGTCACCCACCGCAGCATTGACGATTTAAAAAAACGCTGGTATGACCTGTGTAAGAGGGCCAAGGAGAGGATTGCGCAGAGGGTCAAGGATGCTGCTGGCGGGGCGTGGCTAGCAGGCCAACATGGCGGACGGAGTCTGTTAGAGCTCCGGTGCCGCCGGGAGAGTAAACATCCTGCAGCCCACGCAGAGGGGCCGTTTTCACCCGAGGACAGCTGTATCCTGAAGATAAGACCCCCCCGCCTGGAGGCCTGGCGGCAGGGGCTCCGGAGCTACACCGTGCTCGATTCTAAGGCCTAGCGCCACGCCGCAAGCCGGGGCCTCGAGTAGGGGGAGTGCCCGGAAAGCAAAGAAAAAAGGACGGCGGTACGGTGGAACCTCCCGGACCGGAGACGGGCCCCTGCGACGGAGATCCTACCCCTGCAGATACAGAGGAGTGCGGACGGTGACTTGAGGAACCTGGTGCCCGGAAAGGAGAAGGAGCCTGTAGACGGTCCTGCGCTGCGGGCTGGGGCTTCCGGACACAGGCACAGGGGACCACCTAAGCACACCGCCGACAGTAACTGCCGACTGGAGCTCCCCCCGCCTGCCCTACTGAACATCCGCGGAGACTGGAGGTGAGGAGCCTGAGGGAGAGAGGAGAGAACCCCTGAGGCCTTGCGCTGCGCAGTGAGCCGGGGCCTCGGATACAGTTAATGCCCAGAAAGTAGGAGGAGGCGGACTGTGGTGAGCGGGGACCCATGGGCTCGCGACCAGACCCTGCTGCGGAGTCCCGATCACTTGACTGAGAAGCGGCAGAGCTGGGGTGGTACAGGGCCTGTCTCCTAGGGTGTCGGCGGGACCTGAGATGACACGGATGACACCCCCGAAGCACCAAGAATAGTGAACCACCGGCCAGCCCTACTACGTCTGCCCCCTCGTTTATTCACGACTAGGAGGGCACACGTGGCGGTGACCAACCGATCCTGCTGCTGGCCTTTGACTGCCGGAAACAGACTGGTGGGGCGAGCGACACATAGCCTAATGGTGGACGATACTGCGGAAGGCTTCGACGCCCCTATAACCTGGAAAAGGTGGGAGACGGCCCCCCGCGGAATCACTGTGAACCTGTCAGCGGCTGCTCCCGGGTGTGTGTGCTAAGGGAGGCCAGCGGAGAGACTACTAGAGAGTAAGGTACATAACGAACGGCTGAAACTCGCCCTAAGACGCACCCCTGACGCCAAGCGGACATCTGACGTCTGCCATGGTGCGTAAAGGCATGAAAAATGTGGAGGGCAAGGAGGGAGCACTCATGGGACCCACTCTGGATGCGGACCCGAGGGGCTCTGCGTCGCTGACACTGACCTCCACCATCTCGGAGAGCCAGCAAGGCGACAAACTAAATCTCATACTTAAAGAGATCAGAGACTCCAGGGCTGTGATGGAGACGCAGATGGGCACCCTCACCACCAACCTTTCCTTGCTTAAAGCGGATAATGAAAAACTAGCGGATAAAGTCAAAGATCAGGGTCTGACGATAATTGATCTTGCCCCGGCGGTGGCGGAACACACGGACTCCATCCACTTGATCCAACATCAAGTAAAAACCCTGATGGAGCGCGTGGAGGATGCAGAAGGGCGTAATCGACGCAATAACATCCGCGTTATTGGCCTGCCGGAAAGAAGCGAGGGGTCCCGTGCGACGGAATTCATGGAGCAGTGGTTCCGAGATAACATTGCCTCTGAGGGTCTGTCACCTTTCTTCCGTGTGGAGAGAGCTCATAGGATCCCGACTGGCCAACCAAAACCGGGACAACCACCACGGCCACTTATTGTCAAGATCCTAAATTACTGGGACAGAGACATGTTACTAAGCCAGGCCAGAATAAAATCGGTCATACAGTGGGAGAACAAACAAATATCACTATATCCGGACTACACCACTCAGGTGCAGAAACAACGGTCCTCCTACTATGAAGTCAAAAAGAGACTCCAAAGGGCAAAACTGTGCTACGCCTTATTGTTCCCTGCGCGCCTGAAGGTGATCCACAACAAAAAAATTCACTTTTTTGAAAGCCCCACCGACGTGGAGGAATGGATGGAAGTGATGGAGATTGAGGAGCATCTGGACCCGACGCAGGACTCTACAGACAATGGGTCTAAAGAAAGCTCAACTCAGGAGGAACGGCGCCCGACGCAATCACCCGAAGCAGCGCAAACCTACTGCCCACCAACAGAAGCAGGGACAAGATGATGCAGTGGCAGCGGTGGGCTCCTTCAGAGGAGACCAAGAGACAATTAACACGGACACTGAGGATAGCACTTTACACTCGGACTCGGACAACAGTATGGTACTGTTCCCGACTGTGACACCCAGAGCGGCGGACAAACTTATAGACAATGCCCAAGAATATTACCTTCTATGGACAAGTCCTGAGGCTTAAGTACAACATGATATCCTTTTCTGTATAAACTAGGGGGGCGGCGGAGGTGAGGGAGGGGAGAGATTATGTTTGCATGGAGTATATATGTGGTCCTTATTTTGCTGGCTAACACTATGTGGATTGAACTCGGGAGGGAAAAGGGACTTTTAGGTGCATGGCTTGTAGGATGAGGTTCATACACCTCCTGTACTCCTAAGACACATGGCTGCAGTTTGTCGACTGTATTAGGAAGTGGCCACCCTTATTCCCCCCCCCCCTCCCCTACCCCTCTGTTTCCCCCCCCTCCACAAGACGTGGCTACATATACTAAGCAAATTCAAGACAACTCTCCCGGCGGCGGCGTTGAGCCGGCGGCTTAACCGAGTATGGCTCTATGGACACGGCACATGCTTGGTCGACCCCCCACTAGCGTATGCACCGTAACCTGTTTACTTGCGTTTCAAAGTTTATGGTTCGGCACAGCAGGGTTTAGAGGCTGCGCCTCCAAAGTTGGGGTTTGGGATAGGGAGGGAACTGTCTCCTGGTTGACACAGAAGAATCACTTGCTAAGACATATGGGAACACTCCTTGCGACACCTACAGAGGGACATGGCTGACGAAAAAGGAAAGTATAGGCTGGTCACCTGGAATGTGCGAGGTCTGGGGGCGGTCCAGAAGAGACACAGAGTACATGCTTTCTTGCTTAGACAAAAGGCACACATAGTGTTCCTTCAGGAGTCGCACATAACACACTCCGAGGCACTCCTACTACGGAAGAAATGGAGGGGTACTATATTCTCCACAACATACTCTGCCTTCTCCAGAGGAGCCACGATATGGGTACGCCACGGCACTCCGTTTGTGGAACTAGAGAGACGAACCGACGAACAGGGGCGCTATATATTGGTGAGGGGCACCCTGGACGGGGAGGTGGTCGTCCTGGGCAGCATCTATGCCCCGAATTTCGACCAAGATAGATTCCTTGCTGCAGTGGGCCGGGCATTGGCGGACTGGGTAGATGTCCCCTGGATATTGGAAGGTGACTGGAACATGATACTAGATGTGGCCCTAGACAGATCACACCCCCCATCCAGGCGGCGGGAATACATAAACTGTCAGAATCATTTGGGACATGGCTCCAGGGTTGGAGGTTGATTGACATC
The DNA here is from genome assembly GCF_964263255.1 of Lissotriton vulgaris. Lineage (NCBI taxonomy): Eukaryota > Metazoa > Chordata > Amphibia > Caudata > Salamandridae > Lissotriton > Lissotriton vulgaris. Next base: position 1,903,680,363 of record NC_141687.1, read on the forward strand.
TGGCGCGCACTGCACCCAACACACAAAGAATACTCATGCTACTCCCCTGTGCACAACCTACATACCCGGTTAGATAGGTTTGTATGCTCCAACTCCGTCATGGCTAGATGTGTCACATCGGATTACCTTGCTAAAACATTTTCAGACCATCGACCACTAACACTTGACCTACACTGGGGAAAGGTACCCTCACCAGTCCCTACCTGGAGACTTAACCCCACACTGCTTGAGGATGGCCCGTTTCGAACACACATAGCTGACACCTTGACTGATTACTTCAATACAAACTACGACTCTACGTCCTCGAATCTGATTGTGTGGGATGCAATGAAAGCTGTAATACGGGGGGCTGCTATTGGCCGACTAGTGGGAGCCAGACAGGAAATCCATGGTAAATTATGCGAAGTGGAGAAGCGCTTGCGAGACCTTGAAACTGCGGCGGGGCAGGACCCCGACCGAAAAGCTGACCTACAACTGTGTAATATTGAGCATGCTGAATTGCTGGAAACCCTAAGGGTGATGGACTATGGGACCTATCTGAAACGCCAACAGGCGGAGGCGGACAGGTCCGGTGCTTTACTTGCTCGACTGGTCCGAGATACCCCAGAGAGCCCTATAATAACGACTATCCGAAATGCAGCAGGCGAACAGGTGCACACACAACTGGGAATTAACACTGTATTTAAAACTCACCTGGAGAAACTCTATGCTCCCCCCTCTGTAGATGCCGGGGACGAAATGGCGGAATTCCTGGGAGAGCTAACACTCCCAGTGCTGGCCCCGGGAATCCAGGCGGCCCTAGCTGGGCCTATAACGCAGCAAGAAATAAAGATAGCAATCCACATACTTAACCGAGGCAAGACCCCGGGTATGGATGGCCTGCCAGCGGAGTTTTATCAAACATATGCTGACGTGCTGGCCCCCGTCCTGGAGAAAATATATAACACCGCTTACGAGGTTGGCCACCTCCCGGCTACAACCATGCAGGTTTTAGTGATTTCTATCCTGAAACCTGGTAGGGACTCCCAAGATGTAAGTAACTACAGGCCCCTCTCCATGCTCTCCACAGAGTATAAGATCCTTAGTAAGGCTATTGCCATGCGGATCCAACACCACCTCCCTGGCCTGATCCATACTGATCAATGTGGCTTCCTCCCAGAGAGGAGCACCTCCCAAAATTCGAGACGACTCCACGCCCTTATGACAACTACCCCTCATAACTTACCACACGCTGGCTGTATAGCCCTAGATCTCCGCCAGGCGTTTGACTCCCTGACGTGGGACTTCATGTTCGAAGTCCTGCATCGCTTTGGTTTCCCAAAGGCCCTTATAAAATGGATCCGCTTATTGTATACAGGTCCGACGGCCAGGTCGCGCACGGGAAGACACACATCAGACAGTTATGAAGTCCACAGGGGCACCTGACAGGGCTGCCCACTGTCGCCGCTACTGTTTGTACTGACGCTGGAGCCCCTGGCTATTGCCCTCCGAAATTGAGCTGAGGAGGAGGGCATACCAGTGGGAGGCACCAACCACATGGTCTCTATATATGCCGACGATATCTTGGTGTTTCTCCGGAACCTGCGTAGGGACCACTCACTCCTGGCGACCATATTCAGACGCTTTGAGACCATATCTGGCTTGGCTATAAATCCGGGAAAGTCTCTAGGTTTCTTCTTCCGGGAAGGACAACAGCCCCCCCATATACAGTTCGGTACCTATGAAATCCAGATGGCACCGACCACGTTTAAATATCTCGGGATAAATGTATACCGGGACCCGGAGGACCAAATTGACGGTAATATCCTTAAGGCAATTACTGGCCTATGAGGTAGTATAGGCTTCTGGACGTCCCTGCCCCTATCAGTAATGAGACGAGTAGCGGTCTCGAAGATGGTCCTGCTCCCCGCATACTGTATTATTTTGTAAACCTGCCGGAACTACTCCCGCGACAAATTTTTACCACACTAAATACATTGCTGATCAACCTTGTATGGGGCTCGGGGAGAAGACGAGTCAGCCTTAAAAAATTACAATTGAACACCAGACAGGGAGGCCTGGGCGTACCGGACTTGCGGAGTTACTACTATGCAAGCCAGCTCCAATGGTTGACCCGATGGGTGGCGGGCAGAGATCTACATGAGATCGCTTACACGACGGACAGATTAGCACGAGGGGAACTACACTCCCTCCTCTTGCCCAACGCTAGGATCTCCAGAGACTGCCATACCCTCCTGCATGTGGCTCTGACCTGCTGGAGGAAAGCACTGACATACATGGCTGAGACCTCTCCATATGCAGACAATATCCCCCTCCTGGGACTCCCGACACCACAGGGGACCCTAACACAACGCAGACTACGCCCCTGGACGGAGGCCGGGGTGGACAGAGTGGGAGACCTGTTCGGTGACGACACCATACTGGATCACGCTTCATTTGTGCAAACCACGGGAGCGCCATCGCGCTTATACCTATTGTAGAAAAAGGGTAGGGCTGATGACCTTTTTCAGAGTTGCCCGGCGTTATCCGCCTCTATACCACTCTAGTTATCAAACAAAGAGGCAGGCGCTGGAGACTTGAAGGCAGGAAACAGAAGTTTTTATTCCGACGGAGCAGAACACATCAGATCAGACAACAAGGTATCGTCTCGAGGTGCTCTAGCAGCCTCTCTGAGGCCTGGCCTCTTATACACTGGTTTATGGCATGTGACCACCCTTTATTACAATTAAGACATTGTGAAGTAAGGAAAAAGACATCCCCGTAATCCTCGTGTCAATCCCACCCCCACATGCATCCACAATAGAGGTCCTCAACCTGCTGATAAGAGATGGGGACTATCACGCAGCTGAGTGTTCCGCCGATTCTTAGGATGTGTGCGCCTGATCGTATCCCAGGGGGTGGGGAGGCCAGGATCAATAGTGGGCCCTTTGAAGAGGAGCGACTCCATACAATAGGGGGCAGTAAACTGTATCTCCCGGCTTAGGCGATGGCCTCGGACCTTTGTGGACAATCGGACTCGGTGGAAGGGGTCATCAAAGGAGAGGTATTCATGCCGCGTGGACAATCAAGCGCAGAGGGAGAGTTTACCAACAGAGGGGTATTCATGAAAGGAAAGGAGGTGTTGGTCAGACGCGAGCGTGACTCCCAAGGACAGGGTCATGCGGACTTGTGCATGTGAGGGAGGGGGGCAGCCAGGGTGCGCGGAGGACGCTCGCAGGGTCAGGGGAGCGCGCTGGTGATCGGTCGTGAACGGGGAGACCATGGTACCCAAAATGGCTGTCGTGCAGGTTATACGTGGGTGACAAGCTGGCGCAGATGATGTTCAGTTCGTAAACTTAAATTCCACAGTCCTCCCTTTTAACATGTCTCGCCAACTCGTCAATTCGGATTTATCCCCATAAGGCCACGTATTTCTACCTCATAGAGGGGGCTCATGCGTTCATTTCCGAAATCCAAAGTCTTTGGGCACACACAGTTAGAGACAAGTGCGCACAAGGATGGCAGGCATTGAACACCTAAACAACACCCACATAGTATCACAACAGGTATCAATACAAAGGAAAGCAACCTCCAACCCCAGTCCTTCAAGGTGCCCCAGAACCAGCTCCCAAGCGACCATCCCTCTTGTTCTTGGTGAACCTCCGAGGAAAGTCTGTGGAGGTGTTCAATTGCTTTGTAGACTGAGGGCGAGTTATCTGGCACGTAGGTGCAACAGCTAGATCCGATGATGCGGCATGCTCCTCCTCGTTCGGCTAGAACCACATCTAGAACAAGGCGGTTTTGAAGGGCCACAAGGCGGACCACCTGAAGCTCAGCCGTGTTGTTAGCGAGGATGCCAGCCGTGATGTTGATCGTTGTTTCCACTGCCTGGGTCAGGTGTCGGATAGCGCGACTGTCCGCCATTGGGCCCCACAGGGGAACAAGTCCCTTTGCTGCATCCAGGAACTGTGCTCCAGTGGAGTCGGCTTGTTCAATGTCACTTGCGCGCCTCTGCCGGTGATGGTTAGCAGGGGCTACATATGTGGGAGGGAGAACGAAGGCGATGTAGCAGGTGCCCTTCCAACCTTTCGGAAGCCAGGTGTAAGCTTTGGTGCCACAAACAAAGTACATATTTGGAGAAGCAACAAAGGAAGGAGGATCAACTGAGTCCAATGTTCTGGTGATGCGGCAAGAACTGTGACCCACCAGCTGCGTTCCCTGGCCTTCGAGACACACAAGTCCTGTGATATTGATAACAGACAGAGCCACAGTCAGGGTGGCGGCAGTTTGTTTTTGCAGGTGAGAGAAGGTGGGTCTAGCCGGATTGTGGAGCACTTGCACTTCAACACGTTCTTTGGCTGGGATGTTCTTGAGGAAGGTGGCACCCGATGGTACAGGACACAGGGGAGCAGAGGTCCTTCTGGTTTTGTTCAGCCAGAACCCATAGTAGAAGTGTGATACTGTTTGGCAGGAAGTGGCGTTGTCCTTGTGGCTCTCTTGCATGAGGATCAGCCAGGCGAGGCAGGAGCCGTGAACTGAGAAAGGAGAAGGAATGAAAGGGATTGAGTGTCCAGTGGCGTGCGGGAGCAACCCGCAGATCCAGCAGTTCGTGGCATTTGCAGCAAGGTTGTGTTGGTGCAACAGTTGCACGAAGGAATTGTTCCAGAACTCCCTGCGCCTTTCTCGGAGCTGAGGTGACAGGGAGATTAGGTGATGCTCTCTCGTAGGGGTTGGCTGAGCAGTGGGCAGCAATACTTGACGAGCGGATGTGTTTTCCTCCAGGATCCAGAAGGAGGTCATGAGGAGGAGGCAAAAGAGAAAGACAACGAAGAGGGCGATTGTCTTTGATTTGTGCAGATTGTCAGTCTTTGGGTTCCTGTAGCGGGTATTTCCTGTTGCTTCCATCATCTTCTTATCTGGCGCTTCCATCATCTTCAAGGTGCTCGGTAGCGGGCAGAACCACAGACTTCGTTTAGCTTCTCTCCCGGTAACCCTTGGTTGTGTTTAGGTCACCGTTCTGAGATTTTAACTTAGTCCGTGGCCTACTTAGCCGAAGCTCCCTCCTTTCAACGCAGGAAATACCCTTCTCTGGATGGCACAGTGGGATCAGGGAATTTTGCAAGTTCAAGTGCCTCGGTGTCGGGATAACAGTTCAATGCTGGCCGGTCTTTGTTCAGGAGCTCTTCTTGGGTGTTGACGTTTTCTGTCGTGGCCAGGGTCGAGGAGACCTTCCTGCAGTGGTGTGCGTGCAGCCAGTGCCGCTTCCCCTCCACTCGAAGCGCCGTCCGGGTGGTGATCAGCACTTGCCAGGGGCCCGTCCACCGGGGTTCCAGACTTTTGGCCCGTTGAAAGTTTCGGACTAGCACAAAGTCTCCCGGTTGGATGTCGTGGCCTGGGCCCCTGGAAGCATCGGGGATGGCCTGCTGCACCTGTTGATGAATTACAGACAACGTTTTAGGCACAAATAATCAGACAGTAGGACGTCCGGGACGTCATGAATGGAGGTCGGCTTGGGGGCAGTCCAGAGGTTCATCGGTCGCCCGAATACAACCTCGTAGGGGGTCAAATGGTGTTTGGTGGGAGTGGAGCGCATCAACAGCAAAGCCAGTGGGAGGGCATCTGGCCACTTAAGTCCGGTGGTGGCCACTATTTTTGACAATTTCAACTTCAATGTGGCCTTATGTCGCTCCACCAGACCGGCGGATTGGGGGTGGAAGACCGCATGAAACCTTTGCTTCACCCCCAACCCTTTTAAGATTAGTTGGATAACCTCAGCTATGAAGTGGGGGCCATTGTCGCTCCATAAAATTCGACAAAGCCCATAGCAAGGGAAGAACTCTTTCAGTAGTACTTTGGCAGTAGTCATGGCAGTGTTGTCACGGGTTGGATAGGCCTCTACCCATTTGCTGAAGGCACATACAATGACTAGTACATACTTCAAGCCTTGGCATCTCTCTAGCTGGATGTAATCCATCTGGAGGACCTCAAAGGGGTGATCGGGGATCCCAAACCCTCCCCGGGGCACCACAGTTCCTTTCCCGGGGTTATGTTGTAAACAGATAAGGCACTGCTGGACCAGGCGTTTGGCTGAGTCGGGGATTTTGTCGTTGTACCAGACTTTGGAAATGAGTTCTATCATGGGTGCAGATCCTATGTGTGCGGGGGAATGTGCCATAGTCAGTATCGGGATCAGGTATGAGTCAGGCAGCAGCCATCTCTTTGCGTCTTTTGTCCGCCAGCAGCCCTCATCGTCCTTCAAACCCACCCTTGCCCACTCGGTCAGTTCGTGAGGGGTGCTGGCCGACTGGATGTCCCTAATCATTTCCCTTGCGTTGGTCCATTTCTCTGCTTGTGATCTGGTCACATATATGCGTGTCACCGTCATATTCTCAGCTGTGGTTCGTGCAGTGATGTCGGCCAGTGCGTTCCCTTGTCCGACTAAGTCTGTCACCTTCTTGTGTGCCTGGCATTTGATCACTGCTAATCGTTTGGGGAGGAGAACTGCTTCAATCAAAGCAGAGACCAGATCTCCGTGAAGGATGGGGGTGCCGTGGGACGTCAGGAATCCCCTTTCCCTCCACAGGAGCCCAAAATGGTGAACCACCCCGAAGGCATACTGGCTGTCTGTATATACGTTCGCGGTGGTTCCTGTGGCTATGATGCATGCTCGTGTGAGGGCTATCAGCTCCGCTGCCTGTGCAGATCGTTGTGTGATGCGGGCTGTCTCAACTACTGTCCGGGCTGTCATGACTGCATAGGCAGCTGAAGTGGTGCCATCTGGGAGTTTGATGCATGAGCCGTCTACCCATAGCTCTCCATCAGGGTCTGTAAAAGCAGTGTCTCGGAGGTCAATTCTACTCCTAGTTTGTTCGTCCGTGAGGGTTACACAGTCGTGTATGGGAGGCACGTCGGGGTCATTTTCAGGCAGGGGCAACAGTGTGGCAGGATTCAAGGTCGTGCATCTCTTTAGTGTGATGTGGGGTGCAAGTAGCGTCAATTCGTACCCCGTCAGTCGTGCGCTAGTCAGGTGTTGAGTCTTGGTTTGGTTCAAAAGGGTGTCGACCGCATGGGGTACTAACACAGTGAGGGAGTTCGAAAGTACGATTCCCTCGCTCTGACGGATAGAGACAGCAGCGGCAGCTACTGCTCGAAGGCAGGCAGGCAAAGCTCTGGCTACAGGGTCAAGAGTTGCAGAGAAGTAGGCACAAGGGCGCTGCTTAGGACCGATAGACTGTGTTAGAACGGACAATGCGCACCCCTCCCTTTCGTGGATGAAAAGGGAAAAGGGCTTGGAGTAATCCGGTGTTCCCAGGACAGGGGCCGAGCAAAGGGCATCCCGTAGCTCCTTAAAGGATGCTTGACACTCAGGGGTCCAAGGAAGCGGGAAGGGGGCATCTTTGGTCAACAAGGCAAGTAGGGGTTTTACAATGAGGCTGAAATTTGGTAACCATTGTCTGCAAAAAGAGGTAAGGCCAACCAAAGAGCGGACTTGCTTTTGTGTTTTTGGGATGGGGGTATTTAGGATGGTCTGGATTCGGTCGGGCGTAAGTTTCCTCCCTTCTTTGGACAGGAGATGGCCTAGGTATGTCACTTGTGGCTGGCAGAACTGTAGTTTCTTTTTGGAGACTTTGTGGCCATTTTCTGCGAGAAAGTGTAGGAGTTGGATAGTGGCTGTGATTGCAAGTGGGGTGGTGTCAGCCGCCAAAAGGATATCATCGACATATTGGATCAACACCACTCCTTCTGGTAACTGGACGGCGTCCAGCTGTCTTTTGAGGGCCTGGCTGTAAATGCTGGGACTTTCAGTGTACCCCTGGGGAGCTCTACAAAATCGGTACGAGCGGGATTTTAGGGTGAAGCCGAAGAGATAACGGCTGTCTGGGTGGATGGGGATTGAGAAAAACGCATTCTTGAGGTCAATAACAGTGAAGGTGGTGGCAGTGGACGGAATGAGGGTCAAAATGGTGGTGATGTCTGAGACTACGGGGTATTGGGGTACAACCACTTTGTTAATCTCTCGCAGGTCGATGATGAAGCGGTACGCTTTCTCATCTCCCTCGCCTTGCTTTTTAACAATGGGTAGGATAGGGCTGTTGCAGACATTGCTAACCACTTCTTCGACCACTCCTGCATCTACCAGAGACTGAATGATTGCTACCAGTGCCTTCTCGCCCTCGGGCGATATCCGATACTGTGGGAGTTTCGGGAGCATAGCGTCCTGTCTTATAGTTATATGAATGGGGTCAATCATCATTCGTCCCACATCAGAGTCATTCTTGGCCCATAGGTACGGGGGCAGGGTGTCGAGCAAGGACAGATCAGCGTCAGTTATGGAGCACATGTGTCGTGCAGGGCAGGATTTGGGCATGCCTGGGTTGTCGTACAGGATGACTCGGACTCCATCTGGGGAACACCTAATGGTAGCTCGAAAATGCTTCAGTAAGTCAATGCCCATAATGGCGTCAGGGGAGTTGGAGGAGAGCAGGAATGTTGTGTCAGTGGTGTTGCTTTCTAGGTCAAAGGCGATAGGCACGGACAGGGGGTTAGTGGAGGGCGTCCCATCGAAACCTATCGATGTAATGTGTGAGCCAGACAAGGGTGCCCTTGGAATCAGTCGTTTCGATAACACACTACGTGTCGCCCCAGTGTCTACCAAAAATGGAGACTTTGTACCCAGGACCTTAGCAGTGACGTAAGGACCTTGCTGGTCAACACAGAGCTCGACTGGATCCCTCCCTTGCCCCTGGCAGTCCTATGCAAAATCGGGGGCATTCTCACCATCGGATAGTTGATACTGGTTCTGTCGGGGACGGTCAAATGTGTTCGATCTCCCTGATCTGTAATTGTTGGTGTCGTTTGTGTGCCCTCGTCCCTGTCCCCTATTTCTTGGCCCACCCGCTACGTCCTTGGGGTCCCTATTTCTGTTCATCTCTAACAGAACCGGACACTGGAATTTCCAATGGCCGAATCCTTTGCAGAAGGCGCATTGGTCCTCGCTAATGTCTCTACGTCCAAGTGTGGTGTTGGGGTGTGGTCTTTGGGAGGTGGATTTCTAGGGGTAGTCGATTGGTAGTTCCCCCTGTGGGGTTCCCATCCGACCACTATACCTTGTATCTGAGCTATCATCACCCTTTCTTTCAAATCTTTCTTCTTTTTCTCGGATGCCCTATCACTCTCATTTTTCTGGTGCTCGTAATACTGAGCCATCTGAAGGATAGCTGCAGGTTTGGAGGTCCCCCAACTACTCTCACTCGTCTGCAGCTTTTGGGAGACCTCTTGTGATAGGCCCTTTACATAATTTTGTACAAACAGGTGTTGTCCGGTTGCGGTGGTCATGTCTTGGCCACTGTAGTCGGAGAACACTGTCTCGAATCGGGAGAAGTATTCCGATACGTCTTCCTGGGGTTTCTGACGACAGGCCGTGACTATCGACCTGTCTACCTTTTTCTCTGGGATCAGTGTCTTTAACTTCTGAACTAATTTGTCTGGGAGTTCTAATATGTCTTTTACTGGTTTCTTTCCGGGCTCTCGCTGTTTATCTAGATCACTGAGTTGCTTCCAGGTATGTCCGAACAGATCCGTGTAGTCAGCCTTCCGGATTTGCTTCCACACGTCAGCTGGCAGGCATAACCCGAAAAATAAGTCAATGTCCGCTAAAGTCATTATCGTTGAACCCAAGGCTGTGCCTAATTCGGTATAGAATGCTGTCGGGTTCTTTCTTAAATCGGGCAGAGTTTGCCTAAAAGTTAAGATATCTTGTCGGTCCCATGGTTGGTAAACCCAATTGTACACAACCCTCCCCTTTGCATCTTCATGGTTAATATCGTCGTTTGTTCCCTGACCATGTGGCGGGACCCAGTAAGGGGCCGCCTCTCTGATGGGCATCATAGACTTGGCTACTTCTACTGAGGACTCGGTTGTTTCAGGGACTGTAACCTTGACTTCTGGTTTCTGTTCCGTGAGGTGGCGGAAGACTTCAAGCATTTGCATGAAGAGGTCCGTCGCATCACGTTCCGTCCCATCTCCAACATCAATCTTTCTATACAGCGTTGTCAGTTTAGCGGGGCCCTTACTCTGATAGCTATCCTCATATGCGTTCAGGGTGTGGTAGCTGAATCGTAAAATGAAATGCCGTCTGTGGCTGTCGGCATGTGAATTATACATGTTCATTGTGTATTCTTCGCTTTCCTTCCGCTCGACTAGTGTCTTTGCTATTTTGTCAATCCCATCCCGTTCATCTTTACTCAGTCTGTTTGATCTGACCGGTGGTTGCTCGCTAGCCTTGGGGTCACCTGGTGTTGTTGCTAATGCGCCTGGTGCGGAGGCCGCGAGGGCTGGTGCACTAGCGCTAAGGTCATTCTCGTTCGCACCCAGGGCTTGTAGGTGTTGTTGGCAGGGGGCGTATGGAGGGGGCATGTAGATGATTGGGGGACCTAGCAGTAACTCATCGTTCGCCCGTTGTTTGGAGGGCAATTCAGGGTAGAGCGTAGAGGGGGTCCTAACAGGACATTGACCTGTCAGCCCTGATTCTTGTTTTTGCGTAGCTTCTTTTCTTTCTTTTATTTCTTCTTCTAGTTGTTTAGCGGCTAGGTGGGCTGCCTTTCGTAATTCTTTCCCTATTTTTGCTTCTTCTCTTTTTCTTCGTTGTTCCGTTTCTTTGCGCCACATGCCGATACTATCGAGCATAGTGGGCGTAGTCTTATTTTTCTGGAGCGCTATTTCTAATGTTTTTATTTTATGATCATCAAAGGAACCTATCAGTGGCCACTGACTTTCAGGGTTCTTCTTTGTGTATTTATGCCATAACTTAGTATAAGCAATAGCGACTAGTCCATGCTTAGTGAACATGTCCTTATTAGGGGTGCCCTCCAGCGGAGCTGGATGGTTCATCTCTAATAAGCGGTCCGGGCTAAACAGGCTACCAATCAGTGGGGAGAAGATAGGCATGACGGGTTACAACGGGGACAAAGGTCTGCACTACCTATCTTATCACTGCGTGCAAAGACTAGATAGAATATTTCTATTCTCCGTTGTTTGCAGGCGGTGAATACCTCAAAAAGAACCAATACCGAACACTTAATGTACGGTCAATCAAACAATCAGTGGGGAGAATAAGTAGGTACGACGGGTTAAAAGTTTGCGTTATCTACGTTTTCTCTACCTGCAAAGAGAGAACTTGTTCTTCCCTGTTTGCAGACAGAGAATCTCCAGACAACAATCCACGAACAACAGTTCGGGAAAACAGTGGGGGAGGAAGATAGGCACGACGGGTTACAATGGGGACAAAAGTCTGCGTTACCTATCCTTCACTGCTTGCAAAGGGAGAGCCTGTTGTTTCTCCGTTTGCAGACGGTGAATCTCCAGAAGAATCAACAAAGCGTAATACTAGTATTATCCAAATCAAACAATCATTTCGTAATTTTGTCGTGTTTACACAACCTTACCCGGACCGCATGGACAGTTTCCTGTCTTCCGAATCCAGCGCCCGATCGTCCTCTATTCTTCGTGATGTTCGCGGCACTCCTGATGGTTCCCAGTCAGGACCGTAGATCACTCGAGAGAGGTCTGTTCAGAACCAGTGAAGTTCGGATGATCGGCTGTCAGACGAGGGTCTATCGGACAGGAGCTCTCCCGATCGTTGCAGTCGTTCACTCTGTCGTCGGGACCTCTCCCACTGGATCCACGTGTCGCTGATGGGCCCCACGCTTTGGGACGCCAATTGTAGAAAAAGGGTAGGGCTGATGACCTTTTTCAGAGTTGCCCGGCGTTATCCGCCTCTATACCACTCTAGTTATCAAACAAAGAGGCAGGCGCTGGAGACTTGAAGGCAGGAAACAGAAGTTTTTATTCCGACGGAGCAGAACACATCAGATCAGACAACAAGGTATCGTCTCGAGGTGCTCTAGCAGCCTCTCTGAGACCTGGCCTCTTATACACTGGTTTATGGCATGTGACCACCCTTTATTACAATTAAGACATTGTGAAGTAAGGAAAAAGACATCCCCGTAATCCTCGTGTCAATCCCACCCCCACATGCATCCACAATAGAGGTCCTCAACCTGCTGATAAGAGATGGGGACTATCACGCAGCTGAGTGTTCCGCCGATTCTTAGGATGTGTGCGCCTGATCGTATCCCAGGGGGTGGGGAGGCCAGGATCAATAGTGGGCCCTTTGAAGAGGAGCGACTCCATACAATAGGGGGCAGTAAACTGTATCTCCCGGCTTAGGCGATGGCCTCGGACCTTTGTGGACAATCGGACTCGGTGGAAGGGGTCATCAAAGGAGAGGTATTCATGCCGCGTGGACAATCAAGCGCAGAGGGAGAGTTTACCAACAGAGGGGTATTCATGAAAGGAAAGGAGGTGTTGGTCAGACGCGAGCGTGACTCCCAAGGACAGGGTCATGCGGACTTGTGCATGTGAGGGAGGGGGGCAGCCAGGGTGCGCAAAGGACGCTCGCAGGGTCAGGGGAGCGCGCTGGTGATCGATCGTGAACGGGGAGACCATGGTACCCAAAATGGCTGTCGTGCAGGTTTTACGTGGGTGACAAGCTGGCGCAGATGATGTTCAGTTCGTAAACTTAAATTCCACACTATTACACGCCTCGGTGACGCACTATATGCGGCGAGCTTGGGCTCCACAACGTACGAAACCAGACCAACATGAATTAGTGCACCTCCTACATTATATGGGTACGGGGGGACACCTGGTGGAATGGCTACATGTCGGTATTAGAGAACATGTGACGTCGCCGATCACCACACTTAGGGAGACCTGGACTGCAGACTCCGGAGAAACACTAACAAACGGGGAGTGGAAAATCATTTTTGGACATCATAGGAGAGTATCTAGGAATGTTAAGTTTCAGTTCATACAGGCCCTGATTTTTCATAGAGCATACCTTACGCCCCAGAGACTCCATAGGATGTTCCCTGCCACTGCACACTGCTGCCCAAGATGTCAACAAGATGAGGCACATATCCTTCACATGCTATGGACATGCCCGAAGTTACGCACTTACTGGGGGACGATCAAACACATTTTACCCTCCATAACAACACTCCGGATCCCTGAGGGGGCATTACCCTGCCTGATAGGGAAGAGGAAACGACCCAAAACATGTAAAGCACAACTGAAATTTACGGACCTGGCACTCTTGTTGGCACTCAGGGTGCTCACTATGAGATGGAAATCGCCCAGGTCCCCGCAGGTAGAAATGTGGCGAGCTGATCTGCTGAAATGGGGCAAAGCCGAATCCGCGGCGCTGCGGGGGGAGGAGGACAAAGGCCTTCGCAAATACCCTATAGCACAAGAATGGGACTTAATGATGATCGAAGTGGAAGAGATAGACCTGACCAGTTCGAGAGACCCGGTGGGATGAACACACACATATAGCAGGGGGCGGCCGGGGTTCACGAGCGCAATCACACTCACGAGGGATAGACCAGGCCTAGGGCCTTTAACAATTTCCAGGTAGACTGAGGCACATTGACCCGACATGTAGAGTGTATAAGAGAGAACGACCAGGAGACGGGGGTGGGTGGACGGGGAGGGAGGGGTAGTTGGGGTTTAGCAAATATGTAAGTCATGATTATGATGTTTAAAGATCAAAACTGAAAAACATCCGGGGAATTGTAAGACAAACGACTCGTGATTTGAAAGGATATGCTACCAAAAGTTAATGGTAAAGAAAATGGAAAAGACTGGTATGTGATATAATGAGAAAATGTAATGTAATATATAACATCCTCTAACAGTCACGAATAAAGAGTTTAAAAAAAAAAAAGGATGCTGCTGGCACAGGTGGGGGCACATCCAATGTGACACCTAACACAGCCCTGGAGGACCTAGTGGAGTCCACCATAGAACCGGAAGCTGTTGTGGGGGTCACACGTCTGGGCACCTCTGGTGCTGCGGAAGGAGGACAAGGTAAGATGCATGGCAGCGTAACAATGCAGCGTGTAGTAATTCCCTGCCCGTTCCCCCATGCCAGTCCAAGGCGCATGTAGCGGTCCCCAAAACACATACCCTCACCACTGTGTTGCACCATGGGAGTTGTAGTCAATATATGAATGAGTGCATGCCTGATCTCAGAGGTGAATACAGCTGCAAAGGGCCAAATGTCTGTCCGAAAAAGTACTATTGTGAGATGCCAAAGCTATTTTCACATACAATACCATAAAAATAACTATGCACTGTTTCACACACAGATGCATCCCCCATCGATTCTGACGACAGTGGCCGCCTCGTCATTTCAGAGACACCAGTTTTGACCGATGCGGAGTGCTCACAGGGACCTGAAGCCATGTCCTCCCCTTCACCACCACGGCGGACAACACCTCCACCATCCCTGCGGTTAAAAGACACCACCACCTCCTCCATCCTCGCGGTCCAAGACACCACAACCACCACTGCCATCCTCGCAGTCCAAGACACCACCACCACCAGTGCGGCCCACTCCGCAGAGCCGCAGGGCAGATGTTTCCTCCTTGCCCTTGATGGAGTTGGAGCAGAGTTCAGCCCCCAAAATGTCCCACGCCAGGCTGTCATCACTCCAACCAGCCAAACTGCAGCACGTCAGCATATCAGACAGAGGGCTGTGCCCCCGGGTCGGGCAGCTGCAAGACCAGTGGATCCGTCCGAGGGGTACGGAGTTGTGGAGACCCGGATGCTGCGTGTCCAGCGCCTGCAGGGGAGACACATGGGTGCTATGAAACTCTCCATGACCAAACTTTGCAACAAATTAGGCAACATGACTGACTCTGTGCGTGAGCACACCACTGCCGTAGCTGCTGGCAACAATGAAATCAAGCTTTGCCTGCAGGAACTGACACGTGCCGTAGTCACAGGCCAACAAAGTGAGCGCCGGCGTCACAGGCAGATCATGCTCGCGGTGAATTCCACTAACAAGGTCATCAATAAGCTGTGCAACAGCACAGCTGTGCTGTCCCGCAGGTCCGTGTCCCTGCAAGTGGACCTAGGGCATTATTGTGGGGATGTGGCAAAGGCCCTTGAGAGGGTGACCACTGCAGTGGAGCAACTGCAGCTTGGGTCAGCCAGTGTCAGCAGTCTGGGAGCGGAAGAGGGAAGTGAGGCAGCCTCCAGTGTCAGCAGCGTCTCCCTGCCGGAGACCAGCGGGTGGAGGTGCAGTGGGCGCAATGCAACAGCCACTGACACCCATTGTGGAGAAGCGGAGGAGTCACAGGACAAGAGACTGGGGGTACGCGGCAAACGCAAGTAGACATGTGGCAAAGTCACACTGTCCATGGTGAAGTAACCATGGGCAGACTATAGTGCCACACGCATCACCCGTTTTGAGAAGGGACAATTTAAGTTTGACTTCAACTGCAGCTGCATCATGTTTGTGTTACATATATCTGCACCAGTCAGGTGTTCATGACCATTAAACCCTTGCAAATCTAATCCTGTTGTCAAGGCACTCTCTTATCTGTCTCAGAAATGATGCCGTGTGATGTATGTCCGCCTCCGTTGCCTTTCAGCTGTGTTGGGCACATGCGCCTGTCGGTGTTGGGGGGGGTTGCTGTGCACGTAGTTCTTCCTCTCCGTCCACCTCTATGGGTATCCCCCTGCGGGTGGCGATGTTGTGCAGGATGGCACAGACAGCAATGATCTGGCAGCAGGTCACTGGGTCATACTGCAAGGCACCTCCAGTCTTGTGCAGTATTCGGAAGCGACTCTTGAGGATGCCGAATGTACGCTCAACCACATTCCTTGTGCTGATGTGTGCTCTGTTGTAGCGCTGCTCTTGCGGTGTAGCTGAGTTGAGGTAGGGAGTGAGTAGATATTCACGCAATGCGTATGCGCTGTCACCTGCAGGATGGGAGAGAATGGTCATCAGTATGAATGCAAATATACATGTGGGGATGGAGTGGATGGAGAGTACGATGATGCATCAATATGTACCTAGTAGGTGTCCCTCTCCAAATTCACCGTTGATCAGGCGCCTGTGGAGGCCACAGTGACGGAATATGTAAGCGCCGTGTGTGCTCCCAGGGAATTGGGCTACAAGGTCCGTAATGATGTACTTGGCATTGCACACCACCTGCACATTAATAAAATGATATGACTTCCGGTTGCGGAATATGTATTCGGTGGCTGATGGAGGACAGATGGACATGCGTGCAGTCAACACACCCTATCACATGGGGGAATTGTGCCACCTGGTAGAATTCCCGTGTGGTGCGGGTCAGCTTCTGGGGGGTTGTGGGGAAGGTGATGTGGCGATTTAATAATGTCAGCATGGCTTCTAGGAACCGGTGGAAGAAGCGTGATAATGCGCTTTGCGACACACCTCCAGTCTCAGCTATTACCCCCTGGAAGCTTCCAGACTCAAGCAGGTGCAGGCAGCATAGGACCTGGACATGGGCTGGTATGGCGTTGGTCCTACGGGTCTCGTGCTGCAGTAATGGTTCCAGGTCTGCTATTAGGCTCATGATCATGGCACAGTTGAGTCTGTACTCATCATACACCTGTTCCTCGGTCTACCCCAGCAAAGTGATGCGCACCCTGAAGACCCTGTCCTGGATCATCCTCCTGCACTGGGCCTGGGCGTTGATCCTCCTCCTCCTAGCAAGCACGTAAAGGGCAGCCATTTTGGTTGACATGTGGGGTTTCCCAGGGCATTTGTGAAGGGTTACTGATTGTCAGCACCTGCTGATGAGGTGTATTTTTTTTCCTATCCTTCAAATTACTTTACCTCCTGATTGTGATTCCCCTTATTTTGCTCATGCTAAATAGCGATTTTTGGGTTTTTCGGTATTAGCGATTTTTCATGCATTCCATTGCAATTCTTTAATAGCGATTCAGTATTTCCGAGGTCAGCTTTGGTGTTCGATATTTCCAATTGTCTGATTTGCGATTCGGTAATTTACCGCGGGGGTTTTTTAGCGATTCTTTATTTTTTTCCGATTTTGGGTTGATGCATAGCATTTTCTCGTTTTGCGTTCGGTAACGGCCTGTTTTACCGATTCGGTGTTTGACCGGGAGGTATTTTCGTTGATGCATCTGCCAGTTAATGAATTATTGACCTGAACTAACAGATAAAAAAAATCCTTTAAAATTTATAACAATTCTCTTTGTCGTTTCCTTTGGAGCCCTGTTGGTATTCACTGTTGCTCTTAGCATTCTGTAGTCAACAAGAAAAGGTGCATATGATCAATAGTGGATTTTGTAAGCTGATTATACCCTACGTTTGAGATTTAAAAATCCCCTCTCCATCAAGTGGTAGCAGTTTGTCTCAGGAGAGAATGAGCTAGAAAATGTTCAGCAAATTAGACCTGATTGGCTCTTATCCCAGCTCAAATTGTCCTTGTCCCTAAAGTACTTTGCCCAACTTTGAAGATCAACGTTTTTTGCGGTTCCAAAGGCGCTAGCAGTGCAGGAGGAGAGACTATTAATAGGGCTGTGTTGAGCACACGATGTTGTGACAAAGTTTTGCGTTGTGGTGATACCTATGGTTCAGTTGCCTAACTGTGTACATACCCTTGTTGCTGAGCAACTGAAGTTGATACTGGGCCCATCGCAATCCAATATCCTGGGATAAGATAAGATAAGATTATATTGTAGTTTAACTTGTCAGTTTTTGTGTTGTCAGTTTGTGAGGTACCATCGACTTCACAGTTGTGATAAGAACCTCTAACTGATTGTTGTAAGTGTACTAATAATGACTGGTGCTTGTAGACACTTTTGTGCAGAGAGGAAGCTACATTAATCATTGTGCTTTCTTGCTGGTTGTGGTTTCATCTGTGTGTGTGGAAGTTGAAAAGTATTACTTCCGGCTGTTTCTTCTGAATTCTTCAGCACTGCAGACCAGAGTTATTTATTATGCTTGCTTTAGTGCCCACCCCTGTGGGGCCGTAACACTGAGCCGCATTTCCAGACCGAGCCGATGCAACAGGGAGATGCCCCGTGTCAACAGTGCTGCTGCGACCCACCACCCTTGGAAGCCTGGATTCGAGCACTCCGGGCCCCACTTCTAAGGCTCGCTGATGCTCACAGTACCATACAGAGGAGTGCCTCTATCTCGTCTGATGCTCAGGTCAGAAGCGACCTCGGAGGCATCCAGGCTGAAAAGGGTTGCACTGTGGTTACGGCAGCTGCATTTAGCTACCCCGCATGCAGGGGACCAATCGAGGTCTCCCCGCTGGACCATACATTGTGTGCCCCCCCTTGGGACGTACCTTGGGGGGGCACTTGATCTCTTATAGCATTACAGGGTGAAACCTCACTGGAGGCTCGGTCGCTGCTAGGAATTTGCCAGATCTATGGAAACTGTGGATTACCGTATTGCATGTAGTAGACGTGAAGGTGCCCAACGTTTGATACCTTATTACCATATAAAGTTTAATAGGAGTGAGGATGCGCTGCGCCCTATGTGTTTATGGTGATATATTGTGATTCATGAATTTGTTTTCTTACTCTACTTGCATTCAATGCACTAAGGATCTGATTTATGTCGTATTAAATGTTGCCTTGTTCAGGATAATGAGTTCTATCTGAGTAACTGCATAGTATGCACAGCATTTATGATTCATGTCGTTTTGGTCTGCTTTTATGTACTATATACTATTTATTTTTATATAATCCTGTGCAGAGTCTCTTTTGTGGTGTATTCAATGTGTTAGTGTGTGAGTGTGTTGCACAAACACTTTACAAATTGCCTCGGTGAAAAGTCTGCCTGCTATTTGGCAAGCTACCAGAGGGTGAGAACAGGTTATGTTTGATGTGTAA
The DNA here is from genome assembly GCF_964263255.1 of Lissotriton vulgaris. Taxonomy (NCBI): domain Eukaryota; kingdom Metazoa; phylum Chordata; class Amphibia; order Caudata; family Salamandridae; genus Lissotriton; species Lissotriton vulgaris. The sequence goes on from NC_141687.1 coordinate 1,903,699,092, forward strand.
CTGACTTGTCTTGACGAAAGTGGTGGGTTCTGCCTGGCTTTGATGCATACACTAGCCAATCAGAAACCCCATATCTAACATCTAACAACATGATTCTCAACTAGTGCAAAGGGTTGGCTGATATACCTTCTGTCTCTCACCAGGTTGGAGCTGTTACTGCCATTCCACATCAAGAGTAATGCCATGACCTTAATCCTGGTGATTGGGTTCAGGTGAAGAAGAGCGTTTGGAATTGGTGCTTGGAGCTGAGGTAAAAAGGACCTTAACAAGTGATTTAGATCACCAAAACTGCCATGCAATGCAGTGGATTGCCTAACTGGATGCATGCCTCCCACACCCAGAGAGTAAGTGGTTGTGACACCTGAAGCAAGTTTGCAACTTCCTCTGCCAAGCTATCCGGAAGGACCAGAGGGGGGTGTTGCTCATCAGAGTTCTCCAGCTGACCAAATTTGCCACTTCAGAGTGGTGTGGAAGCCCTCAGGAGAGGAAGAGGTGAGGCCGGAGTGGGGGAACACCACAAAGCAGCTGCAGACACAGAGAAGCAGCCCCGGTGAAGGAATAAGTGAAAGGAGTGGGAGAGCCAGAGAGAAGGAGGAGTGGCCAAAGAGATGAGAAAGACTAAGAACTTGTGTGTCAGTTGAACGCATACCACAAACCATCACTGAAGCAACAGAGTCATGTGGTGTGAGTGACTCTGAAGGAGATCAACAGACCCCTAGATGATCAAAGAGAGCAAAAATACCTTGTTACAGATATTGAGTCCCTGAATGGACTTATAAGACAGAAAGTGTGCTCAACTTGACAATCAGAGCAGGAGATTTGAACTTGCTGAACACTCACCAGAGCCAGGTCCAGCAATGAAGCGTAGGAAAAGGACACTGAAAGTCAAATCAAGATGTTCTCGGGCAGTATATAGTTCATTCCCTACCAGCACCATATGTTATGTCTGGCCAATATAACTAGGCCTTTCAATTACTTTTTGGATTTAAAACTACGCCTGGTGCATGAGCGACTTACAGCCTTCGAGGACGGTTTAAAACATCTAATCATCATCAGCAAGGTCCACCTATACTTAGTGTTGCCTGGTCAGATATTAGGAGAGGGAGAAAGCGCACCAAGTTTAATTGTGTATTCAGCGATTACCTCGGCTCAGGCTGAAGAAAGAGTGGGCTTGGACATCAGGCTGGCAAAATGGCTACGGGTTAATCTCCAAACCCTCACTTCAGGAAAACAGACCTCAGTACTCAAGAACCCCTGCTACCTTGACACCTCCCACGGTAACTGGTGACAAATCAATTTTAGAGCTGATTAATCTTCCACCTGCTTCCTTAATGTTTTATGTGTACTAGTTATAGACCTTTTTCAAACTAGCTTTCTTTCCCTATGTATAACTAGCGTTTTTCATATATAGGGGTCCCCCTACTTCCTAAATTAATCTTCCACCTGCTGCCAGTCCCTACGTAGTCATCTTGGCAAATATCCCCGTTTTACCCATTGGCTCCATTGAGTCAACAATTACAATGAAAAATAAGGAGGCATATTGGCTGAATCACAATATTAGTGGTAACTAGGATTTATTCAATGAGATGATTTTGTCTGACATGTAGAGTGCATTGGACCACTTTTTCAGGTGACTTGGTCATTGTAAATTTCAGAAAACCTTGGTTAGCGGGGAAGTTCTGGCAATGGCCAGGGCATGCATGAAAAAACCGAGTCCTATCAAAATCTTGCCACTGGGCTATTATTACAGACATCTAATATTGTCTACTCCAAGGAAAAATTATGCCAGACCCAGTACCAATGTGGCAATTAGTGTGCCCCAGATGTTAGCAGGGAACAGAATCATGACCATGGGCACCCTGGATGTAAATGATTGGCTTCATACAGGACTAGTCAATACCAGCATTACTACCTAAGATCATAGGCCTGATCCCCTTGTTGGGTGTAGTTATTTGCCCTGTGGACTTACACCCTCTAAATTAGAATATTTTCCATTGTGGAACCTGAAAGGGGCCAACCAGCTATACTTTCACTCCAGTAAGGCAAATTGTCCCCAGGGTCATGCTCCCCAAACACTAGAATTAGGCCCCTGGGCTAAACAGCTAGTTAGTTATAAAGGTCTACATGGAATATTGCAGGTGTGCATTCAAAGCTAGCACACCTAGATTGGTTACACTTTGTTTCTTCTTTTGACTTGTTTTGTACTCAAAAGACATGGATGATTAATTCTTTCCACATTGATGCTTTCTGTACTCATTATGCACCCCCATTTCCCTCTTCAGCAGGCAGACTATGGGGGGGAGGGGGTCTTGCTACTTTTATTTCTGTAACAATTGATATGGTTAATATGACCCAGAAATAGTCCTCTCTGCAATTTTTGGCTTCACGGATATCCTTGAGGGGGAGAACAAGACATCCTGCAAAACAATTGTAATAATAATATCTTTAACCAACAGGTGTGTAAAGTAATATATATGACCTATAAGATTTTTTTAGATGATTTTTTTCTTCACAAAAAAAAGGAAGTAATCCTGGTAGGGGTTGAGGGTTTCAACACCATACTCTGTTCCATTAGGAGATAATCATATGTGCGATTTGCAGAAGGAAGATGGTTTGGACAGGGCACACTTTAAACATGACTACTTGGGAGATGAGTTGAACACTAATATATTAAAATATGACTTAGTCATTTTGGATGAGTCCGGTGAAACTCCAGTAAAATTATTCCTACATTTACAGGAGGCCCAACGGCACCATAGATTTTACACTAATTCAGCGAAAGCAACCTCCCTTTCTGAACATAATACTATTTCTAACTGCATTAATGATCACAACCCGATACGTTTCTCCCTAGATTTGGTTGCCAAAAAAATCTCTGGAAACAAAGGGAGTAAACAGGTTTTTAACAAAAATAGAGGAAGGAAGGTCAGGTTGAAAGAAAGAAATCCAGTGTGCTTTAAACAAAACATTGTTCTGTAGAACTTGTAACCCATAATGGCTTGTTTGGCGGAAAACCCTCCTCCTCCAACCGTATTGAGGGATTAAGATTTTAATATTTAATGTCAGGTAATATCTGAGAGCATGACGATCAATAAACCCAAAAAAATTATCATTTACATCGTTAATTTAATGCTGCATGCACTGCTGACCATAAGTGTTTAAATTATGCTTTAAAATTGACCCCCACTATGTACCATAGCTGTTCGCAGAGCGGAGGGGAATATAAGAACATTGTAGAGGCTAGGAAAAAGGAAATAAGAAAAAAAGTCTGGATATACTTGACAGTCACTGACTCCTTAGGGGACACTGTGAAATTCTGGCAGGTAATAAGTCACCATTTTTTTTTATCAGATTCTGTCATCCCCAAAATTGAAGCTCTCATTGCCGAAGTTAACCTGGTATTCCGCTTTACGAGAGTTGTTCATCCTTTTTAAGTTCAAGAAAATTTTATTTGATAATGACAAGAGAAAAACCAGGTGTCAAAACAAAGCACATTGGAATATTAACTTAAAGACTATGAGCGGAATAAAACAATCATACAAATGCAAATATTATGAGAAGGTAAATCTGGGTATCAGAGAAAAGAAAAAGGAAAAGGTAAAGGAAAGGTATGTTAAACAGCAAACATAGTAAGCATGAAAACATTCGAAAGGAATAAGAAAGTGGTACAATGGAGAAAAAGTGGAATGCATCGAGCAATTAAGGAGGTTTGAGGACTTCCTGTTGCGAAGGTGGTGGGTGAAACAAACGTTTAGTACATGAGTCCAAATAAAGCGTGACAGGAAACCATAAGTCCATGCGTTTTGTAGCCATACATGCCGGAAAAACATAAGCAGTGTCAAGTCTATGATTATGGCAGACATTAAACCACCACGCCTTGAAGGAAATATTGGAGAAGTCTTTCCAATTGACCGTTATTTGTTGGAAGGCAGCGGCCAGTAGTAAGTCAACAATCTGAGGCTTTAGATCAACATTGTCCCTGCAAGGGGAAAGGCTGCCCATGAAGACGTGTGTGTGAGAAAAAGGGACACAAGTATGAAAAATCAAATTAATTTGAGCCCAAACCTGTAACCAAAAACTGCGAAAAGGACTGCATAAAAATAACATGTGAAATAAAGTAGCTTGTGGTGATGAACAAGACCAACATGTGTGGGGAGTGTTTGGAAAGCGTTTGTGGAGGTCAAAGGGTGTAAAAAGAAGTCTGTTGTAAATAAAAAACAAAGTCTGTGTAAGGGTTGCCGCTCTCGAGGATTTACGGATCTTGGTCCAGATTTTGTCCCAAAATGAAACTGACCAGGACACAGACAAGTCGTGCTCCCAACATTCCTCCACCTTGGATTTAGGTCTGACAGACTCACCAGTGTGGAGGTATTTGTCGATAGCAGCAGCTTTTGGTGTAGTGCGTAAAAAGGAGTGAAGTGAGGAAGGGAGGGTGGGTGAAGCAGGAGGAGGACAAAGCTGAGAAAGGCGATTATAGGTTGTTAGGACTGTATCCTTAAGCAATTGATAGTTGCGAGCAAAGGAGGTAGGTAAGTTATAAAGGGAGCAAAGAGTAGTGAAAGGTAAGAAAGCGGAGTGAGAAAAGAGTTGGGAAATCCACAGCAAACCCCTGCTATGCCATGTTTTCCAAAAGAAGGGTCTGTTACGAATGAGTAAGGAAGTGTTATGCCAGATGGGGGAGGAAAGAAAATCAGCAATGGTTGTGGGAGGAGAATGAGAAGAAGATAGGAGCAATTTAGTAGTGAATTTATGAATAGGAGTAGAAATAGAAACGGGTTTACGAGAGAAGGAGAGATATTCGGCAAAGGAAAAGGGAGAAAGAAGAAGACGTTCAAATTTAGTCCATAGAGGACAGGGAGTGCTAGGGTCCTGTAATCAAAAGGAGGCTTGTCGCAGTTGGAACGCTTTATGGTAAGCAGGAAAGTCGGGGAAGTTAACCCCACCCTCTGACTTAGGACGGATCAAACGGGCTAAAGACATTCGAGGCTTCTTTTTATTCCAAAGAAAGGACGTTAGAGTAGAATTAATCTTTTTGAAAAATTTAGAAGGGATGGGGACTGGAATATTAGAGAGGGTATAAAGGACAATAGGAGACAGCATCATTTTAATGGTTCAAGGCGACCCCACCAGGATAGATAAAGAGGGTGCCATTTGGACGTGAGATCTGCTAATTTTTGGATGCATTTGGACATACAAAGGGAAACAGTATCTGGAATGGTGGGAGTGATGTGCAACCCAAGGTATTTAATATTAGAGGGCTTCCATGTAAAGTTAGAAGCGGCAAAATCAGGTTTAAATGTAAATTTTGTGAAGGGGAGGATCTCACATTTATCATTGTTAAGCTTATATCCAGATATTTGGGAATAGGCTTGGACTTCAGTGAGGAAGGCGGGAATCGAAACAGTGGGATTGGAAACAAAGAGAAGGATGTCATCCGCGTATGCGGCTAATTTGATGTGGGAGTCTGATAATTGGAAACCTTGAATGGAGGGGTTTTGACGAAGTTTAGAAAGGAAAGGTTCTGAGGCCAAATTAAAGAGAAAGGGAGACAAGGGGCATCCTTGACGAACACCTCTTTTCAAATTAAAAAAAGAGGATATTTGACCATTGGCACAAACCGCCGCACGCGGGTTGGAATAAAGTAATGAAATTAGAAATATGAAAACAGGACCAAAACCAAACCAACGGAGGGTATGAAAGAGATAGGTCCATTCAACCCTACCAAACGCTTTTTCAGCATCCAGGGCAATAGCCGCAAGGGGATGGGGTAAAAGGCGAGATTTAGAGAGAATATTAAAGAGAAGTCTAGTGTTATCAGTAATAAAGCGACTTTTAACAAAGCCCGACTGTTCCTCACCCAAAAGATCTGGGAGATGAAGATCGAGACGTGCCGCGAGAGACTTCGCAAATATTTTATAATCAATATTAACCAAAGAGATTGGTCTATAATTTTTACAATGTTGAGGATCTTTCCCCTCCTTGGGTATGAGGCAGATATGCGCATCTGAAAAAGAGCCTGAGGAGGAACCCAAGGTGAGGAAAGCACCAATGAGGGAATGAAGTTTTGGGATGAGAAGCTTTGAAAAGTGAAGAAAAAATTCTACAGTAAAGCCGTCTGGCCCAGGATCCTTATCTTTTTGGAGAGTTTGAAGTGCCTTGAGCAATTCTTGTTGGGATATGTCAAGCTCTAAGTGAGAGAGGTCAAGTGGGAAGTGGGCTGGTTTTTGAATAGTAGAGAAAAAAATTGTCTAGGGATTGAGAAGAGGGCTGGGTTTCAGAAGAGTATAGGGTTTTGTAAAAGGTAGAAAATTCAGTGAGGATATCTGCGTCTGTGTGTTTGAGAGTGGAGTTAGCGTCGTAGATTGATTCAATATTCAACTTATTTTGCTTAACTTTTAGATAATTAGCTAATATCTTACCAGCCTTATTTTTGCCCCCATAGAACTTGGCACTTGATTTCAATAGATACAAGGATGCATCGTCCGTGGATTTTTTGTTGAATTTCATTTTAGCGTTAATCAAGGCGGTTAGACTTTCCTGTGAACGGGAAGTAAAATAAGAATGCTCCAATTTCTTAATATCCAGAAGGATAGCCTTTGTAAAGTTGCGAGCAGCTTTCCGTTTTTTTGCAACAAAGCCAATTATGAAGTCTCTTGCTGCCGCCTTAAAGGCGTCCCAAATGGTGTGCTTGGGGACGGGGGAATTGTCATTCAAGGAGAAAAATTCATCTGAGAAGGCAGTGAAGGAGGTGGTAAATTTAGGGTCTAAAAGAAGAGAATTGTTAAAACGCCAACGTTTAGGACCAACTGATTTGGGTAAAATGTCCAATTGAACTAAAGTGGGGGTATGGTCGGAAAGTAAAATCGGACCAATTTCAGCATGGGTGAGAGTTTGAACAATGTTGTGGGTAACAAAAATGTAGTCAATCCGGGATTGGGAGTGATGGCATGGAGAGTAAAAAGTAAATTCCTGAAGTTCTGGGTTACATAAACGCCAAGCGTCAGTAAGTTTATGCTGGGAGATAGTTTGAGAAAAGGATTTATGTGACTTATTAGGAATGAAGTGTGCCTTGGAATTTCTATCCAGAAAGGGGTCTAGGGGCTGATTGCAGTCTCCTGCTAAAATAAAATTATCATCAATAAATCTGGTAATGTGCTGGGAAAATGAATGCCAAAAAGTAGGATTACCAGTAGTAGAGGCATAAACATTTAGAAGAGAAATTGGAACATTCTTGATAGAGAGCTTAGCATACGTCCAACGGCCATCAGCATCCGATTCCTGAGCGAGCAAGGAGTGAGAAAGAGCTTTATGACATAGAATGGCCACACCATTACGTTTGCCATCCCCAGGAGAGTAGTAAACATCACCCACCCAACTCCTCTTCAGTTTAACAGATTCTTCAGCAGATAAATGGGTTTCTTGTAAAAAAGCAATATCCACATTTAAACGTGCAAGGTGAGATAAAATTCTCTGACGTTTGATGGGAGAATTAATGCCCTTAACATTCCATGTAATTACTTTCAAAGACATATCATATATGAAAGGAGGAAAATATCATCATGAAGAAAAAAGATGTGAGAAGAACCCAGAGGGGGAGAGAAACTAAAAAGAATAAGAAAGTCTATAAAAGGCAATACAATATAAGATTGAAAAGGAGGATGAGGAATGGGGAAAAAGAGTAAAAAAGTAATAGTTAAGATCTGTTGACTTAAAAAACATAAGAAGGTAGTCCAAGGAATAGAGAGAGTGATGGGAAGGAATTTATAGCAGAAGAATTGTCGAAAAACAAGAGAGGAAGACACCTGTGGAACAAGGGAAACTAGTGAAGATGAGAGAAAAAAAGATACAAAAAGGAAAGCGAACATCAGGGAGAAAAGGGAGAACATACTTACGGAGGGCAGAGATGAGGAGGGATGATCACCAGGGAGAGGAGACGAGGAGAGAGGAGTGAGGGGGGAGCGCCAACTAGAGGAGGCAGAGCATCCAATGTAAGCGAACCAGCAAGTCGGGGGGAGAACGCAATACAAATTGTGAAACCTGCAAGGAAGAGGAAAGAAAAACAAAAAGGAATAACATGAATAAGAAAAGAAGGAAACAGAACAATGGTGAGTGATGAAAAAGTATACAAAAGACACTAGCGAACATTACATATCCATCTAACAGGGATGTAAGAGAAATGGGGAAGAATCAAAAAAGGAACATAGAAACTGAAGACGCTGGAAAACCCAGCAAAGGCAAACAGTAAAACAGCCAGCAGCAAATATTAAACATGCAAATTAATTAGAACAACGAAGCCACATCATGCAAGAGTCATGGAGGGAAAGCTGATGAAGAACCAGATAAGTCCATATCAGACGCCTGTGCAGCGTTCAAAAAACTTCGGAGACGAACAGGATCCTCGTAGGTCGTTGTCTTGTCGTTGTGAGTAACTCTGAATAGGCAAGGATGAAAAAGGCCATATCTGGCTCCAATAGCGCGAAGCTCTGGTCGCATATCCAAAAAGGCTTTGCGACGGTTGGCTGTGGTTTTGGCGTAATCCTGCGCAAAGAAGAGATTGGAACCTGACCATTGAAGACGAGGTGAGGCACGAGCCGCTGAGATGACTTTGAGAAGGTCAGTATATTCTAAGAAGTACATGATGACACCTCTTGGCCGTGAAGAAGGGGAAGAAGTAGAAGAGAGGCGGCCTAGCCTATGTGCACGCTGGATGTTGAGCGTAGTACCTTCAGGCAAATGAAGAAGCTTGGGTAAAAATGATTTGAAAAAGGCGATGGGATCAGTCCCCTCACAATTCTCCGCCAGGCCGTAGAGTCGAAGGTTATTGCGTCTGTTTCGGTTCTCCAATTCTTCAAATTGCTTTTGAAGAGAGGAAATCTGAGACTGCATGTGTGACACCTTGGAGGACGACTCTTGGAGAGAAGTCAGAGAATGTTCCACTGTAGTCACTCTGGCATCCATCTGAGACCAGTTGTTAGTAAGAACCTGCAGCTTAGAATTAGTTTCTTCCATGAAGGGTCTGAGGGCACGGATCTCTTCCAGTAACATCTCCATGGAGACAGCCGATGTGGATCCTGTTGGTGATGGAGGATCTTTTTTAAGGCGTTTCGTCGTGACTTTCCCTGGAGGCTGGACAGGCCGCTCCGTGTTAGACTGCGACATCTGAGTGACGAGCGCCTGAGAGGCCTTGAGGTGCGCCAATGCAGAGAAGACTTTCGAGTTTTTAATGAAAACACGACGTGGAGTCTTGGGAGTGCGAGGAATTGCCCTCCTTTCCATAAAAAAAAGAGTTATTGTTAGGGAGTCCAGTAGTATTCACTGCGTGCCCGCAGACATCTAAAAGTGTGCGCAGGAACTCTTGATTGAAGAAAGGCACACAGACTCCCAAAAAAAAAAAAGAAGGAAAAGAAGGCTATCTGCTCGGAATTCAAGAATGCAAGGGAGTTAGAAAGATGTGTGGAGCAGCGTTCATATGGTTAATTGAAGGAGGTAACACATTGATGAATAAAGCAAAAAATCACCATGACGATGAAATGCAGAGAAGTGGCGTAATATGGAACAAAAGAAGTCCATCAGGGAAAGCGCATTGTGTATGCGAGAAGAGCAAATAAAGGTGAATGCGCAAGCACAGTGCAAGAAGCTGCCACAAATTGTAGATAAATATATATAGGAAAGCGTAAGGAATTGCAGCGCTTTTAACAGAGAGTAGGCTGAAACTGCGTGTACAGGCAGGTTATTTGAGGAAAGTCCAGTGACACAAAATGGCCGCCAATTTTATACATTTATAAAAACGCGAGTGAAACTCGCTTAAAAGCGGCGTGTCTCAAATGCATGTGGCGGTAATGCAAAACTGAAGAAAATAGCTCACCAGGAGCAGTTGGTGTAAAGTGGAGCTCCGTGGCAGGCACCATGACCTGCGAGCGGGTGCGCCGTGAATCGCACTGAAAGGAACCAAAATGGCGGTCGCGACTGTCAGAGAGCCGCGTCCGCCACAAAACTGAAGAAAATGGACATTCCGCCGCTCGGGTGCTGCCGCATTCAGGAGCAGGTTGTTGTCTTTGATGTCCGGTCGTGGAAAATGAACTTTGCAGGCGCCGGTAAATAAAGAAACCCCTGCCGACCCAGAGCGCTCACATCAGAGCCGCCGTCCTCGCCGGGCGCCAAGCCACGCCCCAGAGAGTTGTTCATCCTAATCAGGAAGGTTGAAGCACTGTTGACTGACTGCTGAGTCGGACGTAGCTAAGGCCTATTTAACTGGGCGAGGTAGGCTTGGTGATAAATTGCTCAGCCCCTGGCAAAGCCTCGGATCCCGAAGCGGTGCCTGTTGATGTCTTTAAATGAAACTTATACCTCTGGGGGCTGGTCTTAAGATACATTTAAGGAACGTAGTGAAGGCCACATACCCGAGTCATGGACCCTGCCACCATAGTTCCTATTTTCAAAAAGGAGACAAATCAAACCCAGCTTATTATAGGCCAATATTTCTGATTGACGCTACTGCAAAAATATTGGGGAGGGCAATATTGGCCCGCCTAGAAACGTGGGCAAGTACGCTCACAATCTTAACCCCCGTTCAGTATGGGTTTAGACCAGGCATAGGCACTATAGAGCAATCATTAAACCTTCACCTTATTACTAACAAATATGTATCAGCAAAAAGGACAGGGCATCCATATGGCTTTTATTGATCTCTCAACTGCATTTGATTTGGTCAATAGGGTAAAACTTTGGGAATTAATGCAGAATGTGGTGGTCGAGCCTGATCTCCTTACTTTAGTAAAACGTCTACACTACGACCTGAAAGTAGCAGTACGCTATGGACCGCAGGGGAATTAACTTCCCAAATATCATGCCTAAGAAATGTAAGGGCTGCATTCCAACCCCTTTTCCATTCTTACTATATATAAATGGCATAACTGGATGCGTGGCACAGGCTGTGGCGGACGTGCCCCAGATAGGTGAGCAGATGACTCACACGCCAAATGGCTTCCAGAAGCTGCTAGAACACTTTATGGAGTATATGTAAGGCCTGGACTTATAAGTTATTCAGGTAAACTCATAAACTGTGACATGCGGGCCTTTACACACATAAAACAAAGTGCATCAGAATTGGGGGAGGTCCTCACTCAAAAAGATAAATAATTTTTGTTATTTAGGAATAACTTTTAGCACCACCCCAAGATGAAGGGCACATATCCAAATGAATTCCTTACAAATGAGTAGAAATATGGAAGCTATTTTCAAGGACTTTAGATCACAAACATCTGCCTGAGATGATTGTCCTATTTAAATCAAAATGTATTTCGGCTGTTGTCTAGGAGGCTGGTGTGTGGGGGATTTAAAACGCGGATAAACTGCAGCACATTGAAAACGGTTTTACCTGTGGATTGCTGGTAGCGCGGAAAAACACTGCCAATTCGATTTGCCACGAGGAGCTGGCCATCACATTTATAGAGGACCAGATAAATATTGAAGCACTTCTTGTCGATCAAATATTGGATGCCTCCTGCGGTTCGGCTGGTAAGAGAGTGCATTTCTGACTGCCTAGCCTTACAAAATGTTAACAAAATCCAGGGGTTGGTGTATATGTTCACACATTCCTCAGAAATCAAGTACGATATAAAGGGCATTGTAAAATCACGCCATGCAGAATTTTGTAGGGAGGAAAGACTATGGAGTGTCTTTAAAATGAAGACCGTGGAGTTGTATGCCCCTGTGTCAATGGGCACTAATATTAAACCACATTTGATCTGGATTGATCCTGAATTTCACAGCTTCTTGGTAACATGTTTTAGACTAAATCTTACCCATGAGATGAACTCTTTTCACCATGAACTAAGTTGTATCCTGTTTGATCTTGCTTTCCTTTGGAACATCCTGATTTCTGGCCTCTCCTGTTATCCATGTTCGGATTACCTACTGCATTTGCTGTTTACAGTTTTCAGTCTCCTCTTCAAATGTGAGTGAATCTGGGGAATCTAGGTCCAACCCCGACTCCCACACCAAAGATTAAAATTTAGGAGTCTGGTTTGACAACACCTTATCTTTCGGAGAAAAGATATCAGCTCTGGCAGGCACGTGCTTTGGCCTTATAAGAATGCTACAAAAATCCTAGATATTCTCCCACTAGATGCCATTGTACAGGCCCTGGTTACATCGCGTCTAGATTACGGCAATATCCTATATTTATGAGTCACAAAAAGCAACCTGAATAAGCTGCAGAAAGTCCAAAATGCAGCTGCTCAGAAAATATTGAACATCCCGAAGCGTGGGAGCGACCCTGAAAGAGCTACACTCGTTCCAGTGCAGGCCAGAGTTACTTTTTTAAAGCTCTATGTTTCTGCCATAGGATTCTTAATGAGAAAGGGCCAATTTATCTGTGCCCCTTACTTACCTCTCACAGACCTATCTGGAATCTTAGGTCCGCGGGCACTGATAAATTGGTAGTGCAAAAAATTCAAAAGGCACGCTTGGGAGGTAGAACCTTTAGCTTTCTATCAGCTAAATCATGGAATAAACTGCCTTTGGAATTGAGAATGCAGCCTTCGGAAGTGATGTTTTGTAGAAAATGTAAGACTTGGTTCTTTCAGTCATCCCCGGGGGACTGGTGTTAATCTCTGCTGTCTACAGATGGGTCTTCTATGCTAGGACCAGGGTTTTTTGGCTGGATATGGTTCTGCTGTTTGGGACTGTGATGTCTTAGTGGGGGGACACTCTGTTGGGAGTAACCAAGCGCTTTATGAACTTTAATCTAATCTAATCTAATCTGTGTATGGGCTCATGCTCTCCTGTGCTGAACTCTGGTTGTGTGAAAAACAAATCATGCTGCAACAGATTACCAGTGAATGAGTGAACCTTAAGGAAAATTAGTTTCATTATAAAAAAAAAGCAGAATTGCTAGTTCATTGTTTGTATCTTTCTGTGAAAATTGAGGGTCTATTCGCAAAATTGAGGTTAGCACTGTGTCGCTTGCTACATCTCATTTGAACTGTAGTTATTTATTAATTAGATCAGTAATTTTCTTTCTACTGAGAGAAGGGGTGCAGAACTGTGATGTAATAGCAAAATTAGGGTCATATTTATGTACAGTTTTTATCGGTTACCATGTGCAATTTATATTTGTATTATCCTCTGTTCTGAGGATCACGAACATTTGATCTAACACCATTTTTCCACTCAGTAAGAGATCAGAAATCCCACTACATAAAAGCAACATGGCTTGATATTACTGTAAATTATATTTGCATTGATATCGAGCAGTGAAACTCCTCTGCCAGCCAGGCTGCAGAATAATAAAAAGGCCGCCGCAGCAGAGTATTAATAACAGGAGGTTAGTCCTCACGCTCCCTACACCAGATAATAACACGCTGGAAGACTTTGTTTCCAATTTAGCAGGTGACAGGTAAAGGCAGAATCTAATATAACCATGCTGCGGAACCGCGGCAGCCTTTTCAGCATCTTGCCCTGCAATAAAAAATGACCTCACACAAAAGATAAAAACAGGAAAAAAAATCCTGAAGTATTACATACCTTCACTGAAAATGTAATTTGCCGTTTCTTGGCTCTGCCTCTGCTATTTATTGTCTTCGATCGGTTTTATCTCTATTTCCAAGAACCATTTCAGTGCTCACCTTTTTAAGTGCTGCTTTGATGAGTTTTTCTACTATTCATCTTTTATTTAATTATACACATTCGGCATACTTTATAAAAAGTAAAACACATTCTGCAGTTAACCTTAAATATATGTCACTTGTATCCGACTGGTTCATGATATTATTGTTCTCTTGGCTTGGAAAATGGCAACAAGTATTTTTCGAAGTATACACTTTTACATTGTTCTTTAAGAGAGTGACCGAAACGACAACGAACCTATCTGATTGTTTGAAGAGAATTGTGCTTACTTGTGTTTGATCCCTGAGAGAAGCAATGATGCCAATCAAGGTGCTATGCAGTGATCTGTGCAATCCCTAAAGCTGATGTGCCAAGGAGTCCCACCAGCCAGTTCCAGTTCTGGTATTTGTGCGCTGATGGTCCAGCCGAAAAAGTCTCTGCATTCACTCCTCTCTTGTTTTGTACCGGGTTGTTACTATGTATGTCACAAGGACACAGTTTATGGTCACAGGGCAAAAGTATACCATCTACATCTAGAGCTAGTGACTCATTGTGATTGTTTGGGGGTCATGTTTGCTTATTCAGTCCTGTGGGTCACGCAGGTCTCAAAAAGCAGTAAGATTTGTATCCATTTCTCAGGCTCTTCAAGAGATTTATTTGCCACTCGCTCGCAGTTTATCAGGCATAGTTAGGGTCCTTTAAGGGATTGAAGTTTGATGTAAGATACGTCCAAGGGGCCTAATGCCTGAACACAATGAATTTGCCAGTCGGTTGAAACCACTTGGACCAGGCACACCCAAGCCTTATATTGTGTGGATGCCTTTGCTGCCTTAGGATCTTCAAGCTTTGGGTCCACCGGTGACTAAACCCCTCTTCCAGTGTATTGTAATCCTCATGAAAGAGGTTTGGGGAGATTGGAATGGCAGTATGCTTCCTGGGGATCTCCCATGTGAGAATACTTCTTGTAAAGCAATCCCTTAGCTGCATGTATGACTTCTCAGGGTCCCTATGCGCACAGCATAAGGTGGCATTGAGGCAGGTTAACTTGAATACAAAAAAGAGGCACAAAAATAGAGATTGCTGTCTTGGGTAAGCATATAAACACAATTACATTTAATAGCCGAACTTTACTTGGAAAAAGTTTCTAATATATTTGAAAAGGATCCAATGATCAGGCCGGGCACTCTATCATTGGCTGCAAGAGAATCCCAGAGGTAATCCTGACCAGCCGTTGTGTAAGTGTGATCAGAATCTCATGAATCAGTTCTCCACTTTTACTGCCCCCTTTATTGTGAAATCAGTAGAATCTGTCTTTTGGTCGTAGGAGTAGAACTTGTGTAACAGTGTGATAAATTCGTATTAATTAGACTGGTCAGCCAATGATATCTCCAAAATATAGTGTTGTGTTAAGTATGCCAGTTTAAACCTTTCAGTTGGAGTAAATATTTCTTTTAATATTGCAATAGATGTTATGATAAAAAAAATGACTGATGATTCTCCCTATTTGTAGACCATTTACTAAGATTTGCTCTTTTTAATAGAGGCTTTAACAGTCACATATGATGATAGATGTTAATAGTGAGGTTAAAGGAAATGTAAGTGCCCTTTTGCTACCAGGATGACTTGGAACTATGATTTGCAACGCCAAACCAGGGCTAATATCCTAACTGGGCCCAAAGCTATTACTTGACAACTAGCTATATTTGAAAACCTTTTCAGATGCTGAGATGGTCCTACGTGTCACTGGGTGACTAGTCAAAAGGTGGAGCCACAGACAATAAAGGGTTTTACATTGGTGCAAATTTTCTGACTCGTGGATTCTGGAGTACATCAGACTGACAGAACAAAACGGCTCTTGGTTATAGAGTGCATGAAACTTATGACTTGGAATTTGTCCTGATGGGTGGTGGCTCAGAAGCAGATTTAACAATTTCACCAGATTATAAAAAATGGATCAATCATGTTGTGAACATTGACCCACAGAAAAAATGATGTCCTTGCCACCTGATACTACACTTCAATTCATGTGACCTTTCTTCTTCAAAGAAACTCATGGACGTAGTAATTTATAAATGGATTTCATTTTAATTAGAAAATACAAGAGACACCACCTAATTACCACAATTCTACTTCTGTACTGTAGGAAATAATTGAAAGGGCGTACATCTTCCACACTGCAGGCAGCACAGATAGATTGTGCACTGTAACCCTTAGCTACACAACGCACAAATCATGATCAGCAACAGATTTTCTTCATTGAACACCAGCCTTTTTTGGCAGCAACAGCCTTTGTGCCAAAGGGTAAATATACTGTGCCTCGCGACAAAAAAACTGCTGGCTGGATGAACTTCAGAAGTAGACGGAAGACTCCACTCTTACACAAATCTTTCAGCATGTATTTGCTCTTCACCATGGTCATTAAGTTAGAGCTTGCTTTGAAACTGCAACACAATGAGCATGCACTAACCCAGCTGACACTATGAATCAAATGTGCGAGGAGCCCATCCCCCGCATCATGCCTAATGCAAAGGGAGGTCCCCCTTAAATCTTGGGTAGACTCATGAAGGACCTTGTCAGCCAGAATGGGTGAATCCCTGAACTGTTACAACATCAAAGGGTGTCTGAACTTAATAAGAAGGGCCTGTGAGTGAAGCTTTTTTAAACTCATGTATCTGTACTCTAGGGCACAAAACGTTATTGAGGAAGTTGCGTGAACGCGGGAGTCATACAAGAAGCAAGGATCATGGAAGGAGCTACCCCTCTGTCTCAGAAGTTGGCAAAGTGTTTCAGCCTACTAGTACTTTACTAGATATTGTGTTGTAGGGTGTCCAGAACAGAAACCCATGTTATGTGGATATGTAACAGAATATCGGAAACACAAATATCGTGTGGTCAGAATGTCATCTCAGAAATATAGAGGGCAAAAGTATCGAGAAGGTAAGTGCAAATACGTAAGTCTAAATGTACTATTCTTAACTCCAGATCCATGTACCTTTAAGAGGTATATATTGTCAAGGTACATATATGTGGAGTTGTATATAGTAAAGCTTTACTTACCAATAGAAAATGGCCTACACAATATTCTTGTTGTCGATATTTTTGGCACAATATCCTATTCTACGATATTTGTGTTTTCGATATTTTGTCCAAATACCCATATTGTATCATACCTCAACAAACAAAATAAACATGGCAAAAGCAAATTTGTGGTCCACTAATTATTGTACATATCTATGTTTCTCCTCCCCAAGCGTTCCATTTTCAGTGGTATGTTGACATGCACTTCATTCTGCTGATATCATCATTGTGGCATGTCCTCTGAACCTGCAATGCTTGCAAACTCCTCCTTGTTGAAAAGCGTGTTCCTGCAGCAGCAGCCATTTTGGGTTGCACCTTGTGTCTTGCACTGAAAAGCACTGAAGAACATATCCGAACCCCCCTCTTAGATTCAGAAGTCTTATATCACCCAGCGTTAAATATTGGAGAGCTAATGAAGCACTCACGACACAGAGTTCGCTTTGAAGACTCGCAAGGGAGTCTGCAGACACCATTTTGGCCTCACTTTGCCGTTAGTTCTGAAATCCCAGACAGTACATTTGTATTGTCAAGATGTGGATAGCTCATAACCTTAGCAACTCTTACCCAGGCTGCCCACGGTAGAAAGTGGTTGTCATTTTCTCAAGAGGCAGAGCTGACAGGACATGTTTTTCACCATTAAACCTCCAGGGCAGGGTAGACAGCCCTGAGCCCACGATTGATTGCTCTCGAGTTTCTGCTGTCAGCCACTCATTTCTGTCAAAGCACCCCATGCTTGACGCATTTGCTGTTTTTCTTTCGCTGCTCGCTGAATTAAAATCAGTTCAAATGGAAATTGAAATTCTTTTAGGTTCACTGAATGTGTGTGAGCTCTGGAAAGGTTATGTTAGGTGTGAAATTTGCTCTGTAGGTGTGGTCCAGCCCACCAACTTTTTTCCCTTTGAGTCATTGTGCACAGGCTGCCGTGGAAATTCCTGTGAGGTGTCAGTTACATTTCTGATGTGCATCCAAAAACGCTTAAGGCAACTATAGTCCAACATTCCATAAATGAAAAAAGTTAATAAATTAGGCATAACTTCAACTACTATTGGTCTGATTCCAAATACCATGGCAATCCAGATTCGGGCACAAATGGGAGTTTGGATCTGAATCTGGATTACAAATGGTGATATAATGATGCTCGTTTTCCCGTATAAATTTCAGCATGTAAAATCTGGTGGGTTTTGTAGTGGGGGAAAAATGCTTGTTCGAAGTTCACGAAGTCGGAAGGGGGGATCATTCAGTATTACTGCATGTAACCCTATTCTAAAGTGTGGAATATGAATGTAGAGGTAATATTGCAAACAGCAATAACCAGTATTCACCCCAAATACCACAGCCTATAGAACGAGGCTCCAAATTAGTTAAAATCTAAGTAGTACATTGACCTTGCAGGTCCAGAAAAAAACATACATATATCAATTTAAGGTGATGACCCACAAACCTGGAAGGTTACAGGTGCAGCTAAACAGGGGAGTGGCTAACCTCCAAACATGGGGATGTGTTTTCGCTCAGATCTAGACTGGGCCGATGATCATGTGATTATCGGCAACATTGCGGGGCCATTTAAGGCGCTACCCAAGCCTACAATCACTGTATTTTGCATGAAGGAGCAGATGCCGGAGAAGGCGGCCCCAGCAGGGCTACAGAGAACTGCGCAGATCATAGCGGGCATGACCGTCTGGGACCACGCTGCCGGCGCTTGGGCCTAGATGTACAGAGAACAGCCGCTGTGACCTTCAGGATCAGGGGGGCGGAAGAAACTGAACCAAAAGTTGGACTGGTGCACTACTCTGAAGCAAAATCTGTTTTTCAATAAGTCATATAGTCTTGTTTTTTTTGTCTTGGTAAATCCTTTATTTTCATAACCTCCAAACGGTTAAGGTTACCAGCCAACGCGTTTCGGTCATATACAATGAACTTCTTCAGGGCATTGAGTAAGTACAATTTTGGGGGAGATGGTCCTGAGATCCTGCTGGTGTTTCCTGTGAGCAAAGTACAGGCTCAGTCCAGAAAGTGGATTTGTGGCAAAGTAAAGTTGCACGTGCACAAGTTAATGTGATTGTGTGGGCATCCTTGATAAGGGGCAGTAAGCACTGAGTCTAAGAAGCTGGAAGCAGCCGTCGGCTCCGTTCAAATGAATGAAGCGGCTACATTGGTGGACTGGGTCATCCGGGGCGCCTGACCCACTCACAGCCCTGGAAGCTTGTGCTGTGATTAGACACTGATCGGCGGTAAGTGCGCTGAACCGGTGGGAGTGTGTGCTGGCGTGGGGGCTGCAGACTGGCGGAGGCCGCGCCATTGCTTGCAGCTGACTGTGCTGAGGCTTGCGCGAGAGCTGCTCGTGGCATTGCCCCATGGACTTTGGTAGCGACGGGGAGTGGCCAAGATCTCTCACCTTCCGTGACAGCTGTGGTGCTGGCAGTCCGAGCTCTTGCAGGTTAATTCGGCTGGTTGGGGATGCAAGGGCTACAACCAACAAACATAGGTCCCCCTGTCCGGGCCGCGGCAGATGCGGACGACATTGGCAAATGTGCAGCACCCACTAAGTTTCTGGGACTCCTGGGCACGATCTTAAACGCTGGTAGGCGCCAGCAGGGCCTGCAATTCCCCTCATTACTGGTGAGGCGAAGGGGGCTGGTGCAGAAGTGTGTCTCCGGCGGGCTGGTCCCCTGGGCCTCACGGCAGAAGAGGTCCTGGGCCTACCCCTGCACTGATTGCAGCAACGAGCTGTCAGAGGAACAGGCTGGCAGAACCGGAATCACACGTTACCCTCTACCACATAAGGAACAATGATCCTGACGAGCAAGACAATAAATCGCTGAGTGAATTTGGAGGGGGGTCAACAGCATGCAGCCCGATGCCCACCACAGACTGCATACCGCCAACAAACATGGAGATTGCTCCAGATGAACTGAACCTTATTTTGCAGGACGTCCGTGACTTGCGGAAAGCAATTGAGCAGCAAATAGGAACGCTAACGATGGGCTTCACGCTATTAAAAGCTGACCACGACAAACTTGCCACCACTGTGAAAAGCAATATATTACTTTTCACAGAAATAAAACCATAGCACAAGGTTCACACAGATCAACTGGCGCAGCTGCTATGCCAGGTGGCCAGTCTGCAGGACAGAGTTGAAGACGCAGAGGGCTGGTTGTGCAGAAATATTGTCCGAATTGTAGGTCTGCTGGAACGCTGCGAGGGACCTATTGCAGCTCACTTCATAGAACAGTGGCAGCATGACAGGCCTTCCCCGGAGAGCGTGTCAGACCTCTTCTGTGTTGAAAGAGCGCACAGAATACCTACGAGAAAGCAGATTGCTGGAGCGCCACCCCGGCCAATGATTACCCGGATACTTAATTAAAAAGACTCTGGATCGCCAGAGAAAAGTCCCCTACCCTATATGAAAACCAACGTATCTCGCTGTATCCGGATTTTACAATTGCGGTCCAACGGTAGAGAGCCTCCTACCAAGAAGTGAAAAAGAAGCTCAGAGCCCTCAACCTCAAATAGGCCTTGCTTTTCCGGGCCGGCCTCAAACTCATGCATGAGCAGAAGTCATATTTCTTTGAGAACCCAGAAGAGTTGGCTAAATGGGTGGAAGTTATATTCTCATCGTAAGCATCGCAGGGTCGACGCAGAACACCAACCAAAGCTCACAGTACTTGGGATTCAATAAAAAAGAGAGGGGTCCAGAAACCCAAAGGGACAGGAAACCACAAAGACGCTTAAGTCTGAGAAAGATTCCCTTTGGGATTTTCTATGTTCATACAATCTTTTCAATCATACCACAGTATTCCACATCACTCATAAACATACATAGGGCCAATACCAGCAACACCAGAAAGTCAACAGCTAAACAGGAATTGTTTTCCACAAGGGAATTTTTTTTATTTTCTGCTGAGCTTGTTCATATGAAAGCAATAAAAAAGTATTTGGCTAAAAAATTAGCACAACAGTATACACATTAAAAACAATTCATTTAAAAATGTTTTCCTTTTAAAAAAAACAAGTCACACAAAGAAATTAATAGCACACTCTCCAAAAATGGCATATCATTTGATCTCTATCACAAAAAACTGTGCAAATATACTCAACAAGTCATAGACAAAGGATTACAATACATTTGATAATTTTGTGAACAAAAGTAGTTGATAATTTTGTGAGCAAAAAACTGCAGAAAATTGTGCCTTGATGTACGTGGACTGCAGACTGTTACGAACTCCCTGCCCTGCAATGCTATACGAACTTTGTAAATGGCTGAGGCTTGGTCAGCCGTATTGCAACTACACTGTCCCATGTCTTGGGAGAGCTGCAAGGCACAGTACTATACCCCTGTATCAACTGCATGATAGTTAAAGCTGAACTGTTTGCAGCACTGGTTCTTAGTTTGGTCCACCACTGTTTTATGGGTAGACCTTGTTTTAGGTTATGCAAAGGGAAGTTTTTTATCTGACTCACTCCTTATCATAGTATTCAGAAGTCCATGCTCACCGGAGGTGATAGGGCCTAGAATAATACACAATTGGCTTCCGAGAGGGACATGGGACAGAAACTGCGCTGCTAACAGCGGTGGAAGAACTCAGGAGTGTTCTGGATGACGGAGGGAAGGAAGCCTTGGTTCTTTTGGATCTCTCTGCGGCCTTCGACGCGGTCAGCCATGAGATAACCCGTCTAGCCAAAGCTAAAGTTCACAGCTCAGCTCGTTCTCTTTTGGCATCCTATTTGTGCAATAGGACTTTCTCAGTAGAGTTGGGGGAGACAAGATCGAAATCATTTAGCTCTACTTGCGGGGTGCCTCAGGGGTCCTCATTAAGCCCTACCCTTTTTAATCTGTATGTAGCTCCCTTAGCGGGAATCATAAGGAACAGTGGTTTTATTCCAGTTTCCTATGCCGACGACACCCAGATAGTGGTGTCCATTAGCAAGGATGCTAAAGAGACAGCGGATAAATTCAGGCCATGTATGACACCTGTCAAATTTTGGATGCTGAACAACTGCTTGAAGTTGAATGGGGACAAAAGTGAAGTACTGTTGCTAGGGGCAGATCTAAAAATATGGTCCCCGGAGTGGTGGCCAGACAGTCTTGGCAATTGTCAAGCTCCAGTAAATAAGGTGAAAAACCTGGGTATGACCTTAGACAGCAAACTTTCATTTGACGCTCAGGCTAGTAAACTGGCATCATCAGTCTGGTACATTCTGAAAATGATAAGAAAGCTCCTGCCTTACATTCCATCAGACTCCCGGAAAACAGTGGTAATGGCCCTAGCCTTGTCAAGGCTAGATTATGGGAATGCCTTGTATGCCAGTGCCCAGGTCCAAATTCTAGCAAAACTACAACGCCTGCAGAATGCAGCCGCAAGGCTGGTGCTGGACATCCCCCAAACATGAGCCAATCGCCCACAAACAAAAAACTCTCCACTGGCTCCCCATCACTAAAAGAGTGCAGTTTAAATCGGTCTGCCTAGCCCATAAGGCGCTTCACGGATTTGGCCCGCAGTTTTTGAGAACCCATCTTAAACTATACGAGCCTGCCAGGACTCTTAGATCAAGCCAGGCCAAATTCATTCTGGTCCCTAAACACAGATGGGCCAGATGGGGAGGGAGAAGCTTTTTATTACAAACAGCTAAGGTTTGGAACCTTCTCCCAATCTCTATCAAAAATAGTCCATCCCTGCTCTCCTTTAGGAAAGCAGTGAAAACATGGCTCTTTTCTGCCTGTTAGATTCTGTCCTGTCGACCGCTAATCTCTGATTTTGTCATATCGCCAAGACGCCCATGGGCATTCGCGGAATGGGTAAAGTACCCCTGGATATTTGGGGGAGATTGCAACACAGTTTTAGATATAAGTTTAGACCGCTCACATCCCCCACTGCAGGGGGCGGTAGCCAGGAAACAGGCGGCTTCCCTCCGGGGATGGGCTGAGGGGTGGTCACTGGCATATGCTTGGCACATTAAAAACACAGACTGATGTGAGTATTCGTTTTATTCCCCCCCCACATGCTCCACACAAGAATTGATTGGGTGTTCTGCTCTCACCCTTATTGCTAAAATCACACATACCACGTATCTAAGGAAGACTCTCTCGGATCATAAACCCTTGGCGGTCACTCTGTCGTGGGGGAAGATCCCTACATCAGTCCCAACATGGAAGCTACGCCCGCAGTTGTTCGAAGACACGGTGTTTCGAAGCGCTATGGCCACAACCATTACTAATTATTTTGCCGAAAATAGGGATACGACGTCCTCGCATCTAACAGAGTAGGAAGCATTCAAGACTGTTGTGAGAGGTGCTGCTATCAGCCCTATTACAGGGGCCCGACAAATGATTTGCAAAGATTTAGGGGAGGTGGAAGATAAGCTAAATAAATTAGAGCAGGAAGCAATATCCAATCCTACGAAGGCGCCAGTTCTACAAGAAGTACGCATAACATATGCAGAACTGCTAGAACGGATATGTGTCATAGATTACTAATCCTACACGCAATTGTAGCACACGGAAGCGGACAAGTCGGGCACGCTCCTTGCATGAATCTTACGTGACACACCATCCCCCACCCCAATACACAAAGTTACTACACCCAGGAGCACAACAGTGAACATGCAATTGGACATAAACCTAGCTTTTTGGGAGTATTACAAGGCACTGTACGAGACCCCCATAGGGCTGAGTGACGCAGCAATGGAAGCGTTTCTGGTTGATCTCGATTTTCCCCATTTGTCCCAGGTTGACCAACGCGATTTAGGAAGCTATCAGGGAGTTACCCCGGAAAAAAAAATCCGGAGATAGATGGTCTCCCTGTAGTCCCCCATCTGGAGAGCTTATACCAATGCAGACACTAGTTACCTCCCTTCCAAGCTCCTGATATATATCAGGGCAGACTTCCACCTCAAGGCAATAGAACGCTTTGCAATAAGTAAGGTCAAATTAGTAAATTGGAATTGCACCTTGTGTCTTTAAGGTGATGCAGTAGGCCCAGTATGCAACATGCTGCTGTGTCCCCATCTGTGATCCCCTTGACACTTCCTACTACACTACACTGATGACAGTGGCCCAGCAGGTGGATAGCCATGGGCAGCCCCACATGTAATGTAATGTAAAATACATTTCTATAGCGCATTCTACCACTCCAAGGAGCATCTTGGCGCTTGATACCAACCCAGAATGGAAAAGGTTGGTTAGCTGAAACAATTTATAGAGAACTTACATATTTTACACTAAGGCTTTACAGGCGGCATCAGTGACCGTGAAAACCCAGGTCTTCAGGGCTTTCCTGAAGAGAGATTCTGATGAGATTTGCCGGAGCGGAGGTGGCAGTTTATTCCAAGCTCTGGAGCCCAAGACGGCGAGAGATTTTCCACCTTTGGTGGCAAGTCTGAATTTTGGAATAACTAGTAAGTTCTGGTTGGAAGATCTCAAACTCCGGATGGGTAGGTGGCGTTTAAAGCCTTTAGAGAGATACCTGGATCTTGTGAATGGAAAGCTCTAAAGGTAATAACTAATATTTTAAATAAAATACGTTTGTGTATTGGGAGCCAGTGAAGGGCGTTGAGTGCAGCTGAAGCAGATGATTTCCTAGGCCAACCAAGAACCTGGTGAGCGGTGGCATGCTGGACCATCTGCAGCCTGTGGAGCACAGATTTATTCGCTCCCGCATACAGGCTGTTGCAGTAGTCCAGTCTTGATGTTATAAGCGCCACCGCTACCGTTTTCCTTGTTGACAGTGGGAGGAGGTCAAAGAATTTCCTGAGCATTCTGATGATATGGAAGCATGTGCCAGCCACACTAGTTTCTTGTTGCTTAAATGACAATAAGTCATCAAACTTGACACCTAAGTTGCGGGCAGAGGAGATGGTATTAGGAGGAGCTTCAGCATCTTCAGGCCACCACTGCTTAGAGGAAAACATGTTTTGGGGACCAAACTGTAGAATTTCAGTTTTCCCTGAGTTACATTTGAGATGGTTGATCTTCATCCACTCAAATGTAGCAGTCAGGCAGTTTTTGAGGTTTTCCTCAGCTTCAGGCAGCTCCCTGTCAAGTACCAGGATGAGCTGCGTATCATCAGCGTAGGATATTGTGCTGATGTGGTAGGAGGAGATAAGCTCGATCAGGGGTACCATGTATAGATTGAAAAGTACAGGGCTCAAGCTAGAGCCCTGAGGTACCCCTGTACTGACAGATTTTTCATCAGAATTGAATTCTCCCAATACCGTGACTTGACGTCTTTGGCTAAGGAAGTTTTTGAACCAGTCCAGCACTACTCCTCCTATCCTCGATCAAGATTGTACGTGAGACCGTATCGAAGGCCGCCGATAGATCGAGTAATATCAAGACGGCCTTCTTCCCCTGGTCCATAGCGGTTCGCAGGGTCTCTGCTGAGAACAGGAGGGCAGATTCTGTAGAGTGTTTGGACCTAAAGCCTGATTGGTTGGTGTGCAGGATGTTATTTTCTTCTAGGAATTTCGTGAGTTGTCTGTTGACGAAAGATTCGGTCAGCTTAAACAGCACTGGCAGCAGTGAGATGGGTCGCAGATTAGAGAGAATAGTGGGATCAGACAAAGGTTTTTTCTGAAGAGGTTTGACAGCAGCTAATTTCCAGTCACGGGGGATCTCGGCAGTGGCGAGTGATGAATTAATAATGCTATTAATAATAGGATTTACCTCATTGACCAAGGTTCTTAAAAACATAGGAGGACAAGGGTCGAAGGGAGATCCCGATTTGCTAGACAAAATAGCCTGCTGTGACTCCTCTAAAGAAATGGGTGAGAAGACATCAAAGTAGGGTGTATTGGGATTGTTCTTCCTGTTTAATTCCATCCTTTCCTTGTCAGAGGGAATCAATATCGGTTGGGGAAAGTCCTTGACAATATCTAGAATTTTCTTTTCGAAATAGTCAGCAATAGAATTGCAGAGGGGCAGAGAGGGGGGGATTTCCTGTACGAGTGCTCTAGGATTTGTGAAGCTGTTGACAATCCTAAATATTTCTTTTTGTCCATTTCCAGAGGAGGCTATTGCCTCTGGGAAGTGAGCTTTTTTCACTGATTTAATTGAGGCGTGGTACTGCCTACGTGCTGCTTTATAGATACTACGGGCATCAGCCTCGTAATTCCTACGCCATCTGCGTTCCAATGATCTAACTTTACCTAATTCTAATTTCAGGGCTGAAGACTGTAGTACAGGCATTGTGTGCATGACATTGTGGACAGTATTCCTGTGCTTCTGGGTACATTTTGCTTAGCCGGTGTGGTGTAAGATAGGCCCTGTGTAACACCATATACTGTTTACATTTAAACATAGTACTGTGGGACACCCTCTTGAGGTATTCAAGGAGGCAGTCCCATTCCTTATCTGATAGTGCTCTCCCAATATCACCACTTCACTTTTCTATAAGTAAAGTGAGGGAGGTTGCTGCATGGACGCCACTATAAAGCCATCGAATCAGGTGGAGACCATTACCCACAAGGTATATTGTATGTACTAGCTCATGTGTTGGGAGTTCCTTGTTATCTTGTGCCCAATGCTTCCTGATATATTTAGTTATGCTGGCATGCAGAATGAAGGAGGAACATGGTACACCATGCTCTCTAGCAAAATGTTCATGATCAAGTAGCATACTCTCTCCAAACAGCATCCCCACTGTGCTCACTCCTTCCCTTACCGGTTTTGAGAAACTTTGGGCGGTTACTACTCCTTTAGGCGTGGGAATCCATAACCGAGGAATGTTAGGGGTGTATGGGAGTTGCTGGTTGGCATATTATAATGTTATTCTCCAGTAAGTGAGAGCCACCTTTAGCAATAGGGGGGGCGCAGGCAGAATCCGGCTTTGGGGCAGCAACAGGGTGTGGAGAGCGCCACAGGCCAGGGTGCGGGGCATGAGCCCTATTGCAAAGCGTTCTATTGCCTTGAGGTGAAAGTTTGCCCTGCCCCCCACAGCACTCAGTCGGCACGAGGAAGTGATAAGATGGGGAAGAGCAGAGTGCAGTGATACGGAGGGAAGAATACAGAGGTTTACGAACGACACTAATCTCCCTGGATTAGGTCTCGATGTTAGAAACATTCAAAGCCACAGAACATCATCAGCATAACACTGTAGGACGCTACCACATTCCATAAGCTAAACTGCATGTAGTGCACCCAGGCATACCAAATACACCTCTGGTCGAGCGGGAATACATATACTTTAAACTTTCAACAACTAGGCATGCACACACCACTGTGGCAGAACTGCGCTTTATAATCATATAGGCTTTAGACAAGGGTGAGTCAGGAAAGGGGGTGAGGGGATGGATGAGGGGGTGTGAAGTGGTGTTGGTTGGGGTATGATAATTTTGTAGTGCAGGTTGATAACACAGCATTTGCTGGATTGTGAAATGTCATATTTGCTCACGGATTCTGCTGTTTGGTGCAATTACTCCTGTGATGTTGAACTCTGATACGTATCCCCCTTTGGGGCTAGTTGTATGTATCTAATAAAAGTGAATAAATGGAGCAATATGGATTAGGAAAACCAATAAAGTATGTTTAAAAACAAATGACGAGGGCAAGTCTGAAGGGGGACTGTGGACGTCTACAGTTCCGGTTGTTTCTTACCAGCTAAAATAGGATTGCTGATCAGGATGGATGGGCATTTAGAGATGTTGTGAAGTTTCAGGAAGCCAGAGCCTGGCAATGTAGGGATGTGGATTTTTTGGTGACGTGTCTGGCTTTATGTGTTATCAAGAGAGACTAGCTTAAATATGACCAATATTGTAGGACTCTAATTTAGATTTGTCATGGGCACCTCGTTGGTGAGTTCATGAAGCCCTCACCCACCAACCTAGTTGGTGGCATGCTTCATCATCGGGCCCACCCAGTGACACCTAATGTGTCCCGGGTGTGCTGCGACGCCCGATTACAGCGGAGCTGGTATATTACTGAGAGTGCAGTGTGAGGTGTAAGGTGAAGTGTGAGTTAAAACGGCTTGGCAAGGGTCCCAGTACCCAAGGGTAAATTAAATTTTAATAACTGGGCCCCCGTCAGCGGTTAAAATAAGGCTGGGGATGTTTAAGGGAGGCGAGTTACTACCCCCTACATCCATCAGTTGGTCGACATGTTTCAGCCAGCGCCTTAAATTAAATCTGGCTTTCCTCAGGACCTTTTAAATTTAGTGTAGTGCAGATTAAAAAGGAGTGTAATCCAGGCGATGTGCTACACTCACTAAGGTGTTTCTCTAAGTGTGAGAGGGGATTCCCTTCTCATAGATGCGCTTGAATTTTGCTGCCAGTGCTTCCAGGAGTGAAGCGGTAAGGGGTTGACCAGCTTTTCTGGTCAGGGCCTGCCTTGTACCTGTTGCACCGTCCTCGGACTCCGGTAGCTGACTGGCTTTATCCCAGCCCTGTCAGCTTGTTGGGAACATAGCTAATATCTTGGTTTGCCAGTTTGTTCTTGTTACCAAAGTTAGGAATAAAAAGCCAAAGTGTGCCTGCTCAAGTGATACCAGTTTAAATACTTGACTCCCATGAATTGTTTCACTAATTGTGTCTAACTGCAGGTCAGATATTGATGATAATTAAAATAAAATTATGTAGTGTATTATTCCTGCTCAAAATTTGAGTCTTAAGCTGCTTGGGTGGATGAATAAGTATATTTCTTTAATGTTATGGTGAGAAGATTCTGTGTATCGAATACTTTTCAATGTGGTAAAGAGCTTAGCCATCAGTTATGGTCTCATGGTGCTAAATCGAAAATATAGCGACTTGAAACTGAGCACATCAAATCTTGTTGTGTTTTTTTTCTCAATAAAGTTTTTACAGGCTTGTGAAACCACAGTAAAAAAACAAAAACAGGTACAGCTAAACATTTGGCAGGTGTGTGTCTATCAGGGATATGGTCAGGCATTTCCCACTGCCAAAGGGAGGAGTAATTCCATGTCCAGGGTTGGATTGGGGACGAGACACTCCCAAATGGGTTAAAATTTAGTGGTAAAGCTTTCTTCACAGAATCAAATCCCTGTGAAGAAAACAAAAGAAGAAAATGCAATTTCTCTTGGGCAGCTCAATTGGATACAGGAAAAAAATATACACCAATAATAAATTCCAAAACTTTGGAGTGCTTAAGGACAAACGCTATGCTTTCCATTCCTCAGATTTACACTTTAGGAAACCTGAGCGTGTTAGAACAGGAGCGTAGTGTGCAGTTGTGGCAATGACTCACCACACAGTGAGCAATAAACTTACACTTCAGGGTGTTAAATAGTATGCTTTGCGCCATGGGAACCTTGTGTTACATTTTGATTTTAGGAAGAGCATATGTAAACCTAGAGGCATTTGAAATTAGACAAGCAGACACCTATTATACCATTTATAATCTTTCGAATTCATTAGTGGATATACCGAGATAAAATAAATTGGCATAGTTAAGCAGAGACCCAATAGTGGCAGCCACTGCTGCTTTTTACTCTCCTTTGTCCAATGGTGGAGAAGTTTCCTTAGTATTCTCAAATGAAAGAAACTTGAGGATATAATTGTGAAAATCTGATTAACCAAGATTAAATGACAATCGAGTTTGATTCCCAAGCCCTTCACTACAGGTGAAGGAGTGGGGGCAGTCCAAGTTTGAGTGGCAAGTAAGAGGCCCACCGGGGGTCCACCTTCCCATTGATGTCTAACACCTCCGCTTTTCCAACATTTCATTTAAACCTGTAACTTCCGATCCATTTCCAGACGAAGAGCATAACATGTTAAAACCCTCATGAGAGGCTTGCCTATTCATTAATCTTAGCCGGATTTGTGAGCCATCAGCATACATAGCCGTTTTTAAACCCATGCTAGATAAGGCCTTGGCAAGAGGGGTAACATAACTTTTGGACAAATGGAGGGAGAGAGAAGATCCCTGTGGAAGCTCACAAGTAATTTGTTTTTTTGCCCTGAAGTTAGCTATTTTTGTGTTTGCGTACTCCCAGAGACAAAGGACTGAAAACAATGAAATGCTCAACCCTCTAGATCTGCACCGCAAAGGTGGTTGGGTAGAATAATATGTTCCAAAGTATCCAATACCACAGACAGGTCTAGTAGGCTTAGTGCATTGGTTTTTCCATAGTTGAGAACCATTCATAGATCATAAAAAATAGTAACAGGATAGATTCATTGTTATGTACTGGATAAAAGCCAACTTGAACATCATCCAGGAAAGTAGCCACTTGTAGATGATTTGATAATATGATGGCCACATATTGTTCAATGATTTGTGCTCCGATTGGTAACAAAGAGACAGAAAATTATATTTACTGCCTGAAGGATCAATGGCAGTAATGGGAACTAGACCTTGTTCTAGGGAAAGATTAACAAAAACAAGCAAAGGGTTCACAATCGCATTGGCTATCTAATAAAACAAGCATTGGAAATGCAATAGGTCTCGCATTAGGAAAGTTTGAGCTATTGGTTTTATAAATTAATTTTTTTTATTTATGTGTTTTTTTTTTAAATAGCTAAATTAATAGCTTTGTCATTTACAATGCCAATAGTTATAACTTTTGCAAATGTGACACATGTAGCATTTGTAATGCAACATGTTTTGTATTTACGTGACTTAGATGTATTGATATTACAATTAACAATGGCTTTTAATTTTTTTTAAATAATTAATACTTAAATAATTTATTTAATTTGTAATGGCAATAGCTTAAACTTTTGTAAATAACTTTTGGGAAGATTATGTTCAGTGTTTTTTATTGTGACGAAAATCGTGACACCTATAACATTTGTAATGCAACATGTTTTGTATTTACGTGACTTAGATGTATTGATATTACAAATAACAATGGCTTTTAATTTGTTTAAATAATTAATACTTAAATAATGTATTTAATTTGTAATGGCAATAGCTTAAACTTTTGTAAATAACTTTTGTGAAGATTATGTTCACTGTTTTTTATTGTGACGAAAATCCAAGAACAGAAGTGAAATATTAACATCTTTTTGTGATTTGTAAAAAAGCGTGAAAGCTTGAAAACAGCTTGAAACATTGAAAGAATATATTTGAACCAGTGATGCTGTGGTTACGCTAAGTGATGCTGTGGTTGCGCTGAGTGATGCTGTGATTGCACTGAGTGATGCTGTGATAGCGCTGAGTGATGCTGTGGTTGCGCTGAGTGATGCCGTGGTTGCGCTGAGTGATGCTGTGGTTGCGCTGAGTGATGCTGTGGTTGCGCTCAGTGGTGTGTGCATCGGTGGAGCTTAGTGGGTGCATTGGTGGAGCTTAGTTGGAGCATCGTTGGAGCTGTGTGGTGGGTGCATCGGTGGAGCTGTGTGGTGGGTGCATCAGCGGAGCTGTGTGGTGGGTGCATCGGCGGAGCTGTCTGGTGGGTGCATCTGCGGAGCTGTGTGGTGGGTGCTTCGGTGGAGGTGTGTGGTGGGTGCTTCGGTGGATCTGTGTGGTGGGTGCATCTGTGGAGCTGTGTGGTGGGTGCATCTGTGGAGCTGTGTGGTGGGTGCATCTGTGGAGCTGTGTGGTGGGTGCCTCTGTGGAGCTGTGTGCTGGGTGCATCGGTGGAGCTGTGTGGTGGGTGCCTTGGTGGAGCTGTATGGTGAGTGCCTCGGTGGAGCTGTGTGGGGTTGCATCGGTGGAGCTGTGTGGTGGGTGCATCGGTGGAGCTGTGTCGGTGGAGCTGTGTGGTGGGTGCATCGGTGGAGCTGGGTGGTGGGTTCATCGGTGGAGCTGTGTCGGTGGAGCTGTGTGGTGGCTGCATCGGTGGAGCTGTGTGGTGGGTTCATCGGTGGAGCTGTGTGGTGGGTGCATCGGTGGAGCTATGTGGTGGGTGCCTCGGTGGAGCTGTGTGGTGGGTGCATCGGTGGAGCTGTGTGGTGGGTGCATCGGTGGAGCTCTGTGGTGGGTGCATCAGTGAAGCTGTGTGGTGGGTGCATCGGTGGAGCTTAGTGGGTGCATTGGTGGAGCTGTGAAAACAGCTGCTGTAGTTATTTTGTCCAGGGGCATTTATTAAATAAAGCTGATCACTTTCAGCTAAAGTGCCCTGGTGATTGGATCACGTGGTGTGGGCTGTCACAACAGTAATTGTAACACAAAGAGGGTACAAAGTTCCCCGGGAAGAGTGACGGAGTAGAGGTGTGTGTGCTAGAAAGAGGGGGGAATCCCCTTGTTGGAACTAAAACCCTCACACACCCAGCAAGCTAGGTGTCATGCTTCATCATATGGGTTCTGCTCCTCGTCAGACTGGCGCTGCAATGTCTGACGGGCTCCCGAAACCGGGGCTCTTTATCGGAGATCTTTTGTTCCGGCCATATGGTGCATGCGTGTGAGAGGGCGGGGGAGTGTGGTCGTGACGTGAAAAGGTGAAGTTAAAAAAGGTGGGTCTGTCCACAAACTAATTTATTCTCGTGGTAGACTCCCTTGGTTAAAAAAGGTTAGAGGGGAGATAAATGCCCTGGAACTATCCAAGCAAATTAACTACTACCCTCTAGTTTGGTCGACATGTTTCTTGCCTTAATGGCAATTCTTCAGGACCTCAGTAGATAGTACCACACAGTGAAAGAAATATAATAGTTATAAATAAAACTTGCAATATGGTATACAACCTTCTATGGTCGGTAATACCGGAGTGCAGGCCGATTGGTCCTGCTGAAGTATTGTGACCTGTAAAAATGAAATGAAAACAGTTCACGGGATAGCAGCGTACGTGCAGTATTCCTATGTGAAGGGTTTGCACAAGTTCAGTTCAGTTGCATGTTTTTGCATAAACCAGTTGGTTGTTTGAAGCATTTATCAACTTGTTATGCTATCTGCTCGGTTTTAAATCCTTCACTTCGGTTTGTGTGTGTGTGTGTGTATGTACTGAAATTGTGCAAACCCTTCACATAGGAATACTGCACTTACGCTGCTATCCCGTGAACTGTTTTCATTTCATTTTTACAGGTCACAATACTTCACCAGGACCAATCGGCCTGCACTCCGGTATTACCGACCACAGAAGGTTGTATACCATATTGCAAGTTTTATTTATCACTATTATATTTCTTTCACTGTGTGGTACTATCTACTGAGGTCCTGAAGAATTGCTATTAAGGCAAGAAACATGTCGACCAAACTAGAGGGTAGTAGTTAATTTGCTTAACTAGCTGAGTAAATCATGCTATCATAACCAGTTAGTCCTTTTTTTAACCCTGCTTCATCATACCTATTGTAGAATCTCCGCCAGTACGTTTCTAGCCTGCAAAGTTGCGTCTTAGCTTGGGTTAATTCCTGAAAGTACCAGGGAGCAGGTTTGAGGCGATTAGGCACACATTTGCAAATCAAAGGAACCTGATGGTCAGCTACCATCAGTAACCACTTAGAGAAAATCCTGCCTTTAGATTCAGGAAAGTTATTTTGAATTTAGCTGGAATTAATGAGAAAATCAGTATTTTCAAACATGTTCACTTTGTTCCATCCCAACATGGAGTACTAATTTTCTTAGTAACTGGTTTGTCCACTGTGGGAAGCTGGCTCTCTATTAACAGGCACATGCATCAAAGAAAAAACCGGTCACAAACAGGCAGATTCTCAAAATCTGCCCCTTTGCGACCAGTATTTTTGCATTTGGGATGTATCATCCCAAATGCAAAAATCGCAATTTTATGAATCTCTAAATTGCGATTCCTTAAATTGCTATTGCATTTAAGGAATCCCAAATTGACATTCCTTAAATGCACTGCATGAAAGTTAAGAAATTAGCGACTTCGCTATTAGGAGTAGCAAATTACCATGAAGTTGAACTTCATGGTAATTTGCAAAAATTTTGCAAAAACTGTGAAAAATGCACTTTGGTGCATTTTTCAAAGTTTCATGTTGCGCACACACATGCCCTAAGGGCATGTGTGTGTGCAACATATGTGCACAGATCAATTTCAGGGGGTGCAACAGTGTGTCATTTTGCCACCCTTGTACTCTTGAAATTGCATGAGCAATTTGCGAGTATGGTACTCGCAAATTGCTCATGCGATCTCTTATTCATTCCTATGGGCCTGCAGGCCCATATGAATGAATGGGACAGCATTCCTTAAATGTGACTAGCAATTTGCGAGTAGCAATTAACGAATGTGTAGGAATCGCTATTTTTAAAGTGATTCCTACATGCATAGGCTTTTGTGATTCCTAAATAGCGATTCCTTAAAAATCGCTAATTAGAAATCGCAATTCTTTCTGTTTGATGCATGTGGTAGATAGTGCACTAAAATGAAGTACACTTTGTATAGAGTCCAGGGAGCCCAGTTTGATTTATCAGAGGATAGTGCTATGCATTTGGTGTACTCACAGAGGCAATAAATGAGACACACACTCAAAGAATAAATCAAGACCAATTTGCAACAATAACACATATTTTGATATATATTTTCAGACCAAGAACTTAGTTCAAAGGTAAATACTTAATTTCTTATAAATTATTCAAGTTCTGAAAAGACTTCACAGTTGTACGCAATTAAAAACAATGGCTTCCTATGGAAGGAGAAAGCAGAAATATATAGAAAATAGCACAGATGGTTCTAGAGGTTCACCTTCTGTATTCGGAGTGGTAAGTCCCCAACAATCAAGAGGCCACCAGCAGTTCATCAGGAGAGTCCACGATTCGTTTGAGAGCAGGGGGTTGCAGGCGTTTGCAGCTGGTGTGCTACAATGATGGAGGGCCACCTAGAAACAGGCTGAAAAGGAGAACTTGTAGGCAAGTTAAAGGATCCCATATGGGTGCTCAGGTCGCAAGGGCCTCTGGAGCATGGGAGCACAGCCAGTTCATCTGTACCCATGCCGGGCGGGCTGGGTGCTGTGCAGGTTGGTCAGACAGGCTCTCTGCAGAAAGGCGTTCTTCAAGCAGCTTGCAGTGACAATTTCAGTACTGCTGGGCCAATACCAGAGTAGGTTTCATGGTCTTGATGTCACTCAATGGGTGCTTGCTTCCTGGGCAGTTGGAGTTCAGAGTGGACTCTGTCTGTCAATGTTGGTTGCAGGGCATCCGGTCCCCAGGGATTAGTTTGTCACTACTCTGGTCGGTCCTGGTGTCTTCACACTTGGTGGGGAGACAGAGTTGACCTTCCAGAGCATGAGTACCTCTGCCTGGGTGTTTGCGCCATCGGTTGGGCCTGGGAGCTGCGAGGTGGTAAACCAGACTCTGCTGGTTCGGAAGCTCCTCAACTGCAAGGGAGTTCTTGGGTGATTAGCAAAGGTCTGGAGGTCTTCTGGGGTTCTTAGAGGGTTGATGCAAATTGGACTTGCACAACCGGGTATACACAAATTATGAACTTTGTGATGGGTTTGTGGCGTGCTACCTGGGAAGGACGCTGTCTGAACCAAAGCAGCGTGAACAGTGACACTAATACAAAGCTCCCCCCATTTGGAAGAAGACTCCCTGGTGCACAGCACTGAAAGACACGAAGTGTCTTATGAACAGTTCAACACATTATATCCAAATGTTCAACTTGACGTGTCAAAGAGGTTCCATGATTATTTATTCATATCATTCTGAAACAGTTCATCAATATACTGAGGCAACGTATAAATCATCCAACTTAAGGGGTCATCCAGCAATTACTTGCCCCAATGCATTTCGGGCTGATGACTAGCCCTTCCTCAGGGGACAGCTCTACAAATGCAAACAGAAAAAATAACCTGATGTAATAGAGATAAATTACAGCTGATCTATCACATAGGCAGGGTCTAAATACATGCATGATGGAACATATGTGCGTGAAGAAACTAAATCGTGGGGTCACAAGACCTGGACTGAGTAAGAAACCTTAATGCCAACACTGCAGCTGATAAAAATAACCAAGTGCAACCAAAGCGTGTAAAGGGTGATTCGTGAAGAGTGTTCAGAACCAACCGCGTGCACTGACAAGAAAATGAGTCAAGAAAATGAGTGTTTAAATCAAAACTCATCACCCAGAATACCGAAAGATTTCGAATCAACAAGGGATTCATATTAGCCAACATCCGATACTCACGGTGTTAACACATCCGTGATATGTTAATTGCCCAATCTGAAAATAAAGCGCAAGAATATGCGGTCATATAAAGGGTGTGGAGGCATTCAATGGAAAGTTAAAGGTGGTCCCCCGTGAGAGAGTACTTACAAATTAGCCGTAATGCGCTCCGTTTCGTGAAGACGCGATAACCAGGAACCCCAAGTGCTCTGTTACCGGGTGAGCTTAAACGGAAGTGTGTTGCAAGAGCGTAGCAATAGAAAGAGGACTGCGGGTCTCAAGAGGCTGTGAGTGCCATGTTGGAACGATGAGAAAATACAACTAAGTGCTCAGATAAATATAAGGAAACGAGTGACAAACAAACAAAGATGAAGTGCAAAGGTGACAATGTATAGACAATCTAAGGAATATAAACCAAAAAACATCACAATGAACGAAATCACTCAAATGTCCACATATGTCATCAGCAATGAAAGTCAACAAAAAACGAATCATAGGTAACACAAAAATTCCATCCGGTCATTTAGACCGTGTGGTTGCATCATCGCCATATAGCGGATCCAAAAGTTTTCCCTTTTCAACAGAGTCTGTTTGTTGTTGTGTGTCGGTGTCACTTGTTCAAGTACTAAAAACTTAAGCTGAGCTACTGAATGTTTGTATTCCATGAAGTGTACAGCGATCGTGGATTTTATGTTGCCAATCCTTATATTGCTTTTGTGCTCGAGTACACGGGTTCTGATTTTTCTTTCCATGTGGCCGATGTAGCATTTGCCACACGGACATTTCAACATATAAATCAAGTTGTTGGAGTTGCAGGTCGCATTCACTCGTAGTTTAATGGGGTGACCCTTCATGGGATGGTTGGTGGTGTTGCCCTGAATGCAGTTATTACAATTGCTACAATTGTAGCACGGTCTCAAGCCTTTGTAAGATTCAGATTCAATCTGTGCACTGGGTTTGGACAAGATTTCCTTGAGGTTACGACCCCTGGTATAAGCAAACATCGGTGGTTGTGTAAAGATTCCCTGAAAATCCGGTTCAAGACTAAGTAATGACCAATGTTTAGTGATGATGTTCCTGAAATGATTGCTCATAATGGAATATTTGGACACTACAACCATCCTAGTGTTGTCAGTTTTGACTCGTGTTTGTAACAGATCTTCACGTTTCATAGTCTCTATGCGGTTAACCGCATTCTCCAAGGTTGATTGAGGATAGCCTCTGGATTTGAACCTTTCCAACATGTTGTTGATTTCAAGTTGACAGGTCTGCTCTGATGATACAATCCGTTTGACCCTCATAAGTTGTGACAAGGGTAAATTGCGTTTCATCCCTGGCCTGTGAAAACTTCGGTGGTGTAGCAGGGAATTGCGATCTGTTGGTTTGCGAAATATGGTTGTGTTCCACTTGTCCATGTTCCGCTGGATTTCCACATCTAAAAAATGAATGCAGTCTCTATCAAAGTTCCATGTGAATTGGACTTGATCATTGATGGAGTTCCAAGTACGCAAGAATTCAGTGAAATCATGTTCAGAGCCTTTCCACAAGATAAAAATGTCATCAATAAATCTCAAATAGAGTTTCCCATGTTCCTGCCACGTTGTCTGATTCAAGATATGTTGTTCTTCGAAGGACTTCATAAAGATATTCGCGTACGACGGAGCCGCACAATTTCCTATAGCAGTACCACATAGTTGGTGGAACCATTTGTTGAATACAGTAAAGTAACTATGGTAAAGTGTGAACACCATAAGTTCCATCAACAAAAGCTGCAGATCCACGTCTATTTCTGAATGGGATAGTTCATGTTCAATGGCCATCAGGCCCATGTCATGGGGTATGGAGGTATACAGTGAACATACGTCCACTGTACAAAGCACGAGATCCTCTTCATCCAATTCATTGGTAGCCGCTTGGAATTTAATCAAAAAGTCTGTGGTATCTCTAACATGTGATCTGGTGTTCGTCACAAAAGGTTGGAAATATTTATCCAAAAATGTTCCTATATTTTCGTGCATGCTTCCTTTTGTGGAGACAATGGGTCTTAGAGGAGGTTTGGTTGGGTGCTTGTGCACTTTTGGTAACATATATAGTCTTGTTGGTTTAGGATTGTCAGGCATTAAGTATCGTTTAACACGTTCATTGATGATGCCATTATCACATGCTGTCTTGATGATTCCAGTTAAAACAGTCAAGAATTCATTAGTGGGGTCAGCCGGTAGAGCTGCGTAGGTGTTGGGATCAGATGTATGTATTAAAACTTGTTCTTCATAGAATGTCGCGTCCATGATTACAAGGGCGCCTCCCTTGTCCGCAGTTTGACAGACTATTGAAGAATTGTTGGCTATTTTATGTAAGGTGTTCTTCTCTTTTTTACTGAGATTCTCTCGTTTCGCTCTTATTTGAAATGGTAATTTCGCAATGTCTTTCTTGACTACATTCTCAAACAGGTCGATGACCTTGTGACTCACTGGAGCTAAGAACTTACTGGAGCTGCAGTGTTGGCATTAAGGTTTCTTACTCAGTCCAGGTCTTGTGACCCCATGATTTAGTTTCTACACGCACATTTGTTCCATCATGCATGTATTTAGACCCTGCCTATGTGATAGATCAGCTGTAATTTATCTCTATTACATCAGGTTATTTTTTCTGTTTGCATTTGTAGAGCTGTCCCCTGAGGAAGGGCTAGTCTTCAGCCCGAAATGCATTGGGACAAGTAATTGCTGGATGACCCCTTAAGTTGGATGATTTATACGTTGCCTCAGTATATTGATGAACTGTTCAGAATGATATGAATAAATAATCATGGAACCTCTTTGACACGTCAAGTTGAACATTTGGATTTAATGTGTTGAACTGCTCATAAGACACTTCGTGTCTTTCAGTGTTGTGCACCAGGGAGTCTTCTTCCAAATGGGGGGAGCTTTGTTCTTAGAGGGTTCACAGCTGCAGGATGAGAAAGTTGATCTCAATGGCTGAGTCTTCAAGCATCAGACAGGGTTCCATGACAAAAGTCCACAGCAGGCGCTCAGATCTCGGGTTCAGCAGCTTTTCTATGTCTGTTACTTCTTTAGGTCCATCGAATGTGAAGTTCATGGTTGAGGGGTGCTACCTAAATACTCAATTTAGGGGCATTAAGGCGAGTTCCAGGTAGTAGACAATGGGCTACTTACCTTAGGGTGACTTCACCCTTCATATGACCACTTCCTTTTGGAAATGAGAATAACCCTGACCCTAACAGGCTAAGTCTCTCCAAACAAGATGGCGGATTTAGAAAAGTGGGTTTACATCAGCTGCCGTACCTTAGGGGGGTGATGGATAGGTGTTGGCCTTCCTCCTAATTTAAATGTTTCCCTCCTGTCCTCCTGCTTAAAAGTGGGGTCAGGAGAGGCGGCTTGGCAACTTCCACTATCTGGAGAGAACTAGGAGGCATTAAAAAGGTGGCATGGTATTTGAAGCTTCCCACCGTTGAAGGCAGTTCCTGCTGGGATGAGATGTGAACACCTCTGCCCAGAGCAGGCTTTGTTTCCTGCCTTTTAGAGAGAAGGCTCTCATCCAGGAGGCCAGAAACATGTCTAGTGATGGCAGGCTGGCTGAGACCAGTCCGCAACCCCACTAGTTGCTGGTAGGTGTTCAGGGGGAACTTCTATGGGGCCGTCTGTGTGCCTTTGTTAAGAAATCCAACACTGGCATCAGTGCGGGTTTATTGAGATTAGATGTTTGGTACAAAACATCTTGGGAGGCAGTGAAGCAATCATAGACCTGGGAACTTCGTAGTGCTAAGTGTCCACCTCATGTACTCAGTATGGCTTCCCTGTTCACTTACAATGCCTAAGAATGAACTTCGACATTGTAGGGTCACATTTGCTCAGGCAGATATGTCTACACATGAGATATAGTGCACCCTGCCTTTGGACGCTAATGCTTGCCGTAGGGGTGTCTTACCTACATCTCAAGTAGTGTCTGAGGGCATGGCACACAGGGCTCTGTGCCATGTTGACTCTTTGGTTTTGTCTGCACCAAGACAAACAGCATGCAATAGCAGTTTGCATGATCTTGGTGAGAGGCCCCTAGGGTTGCACAATTGGGTGCTAGCCCTAGTGGACCTTCTTCAGTACTAATGCCCTAGCTACTAGGAGTACCATTTACAAAGGACTTACAGAAGAGCTGAAGTCATGCC
The DNA here is from genome assembly GCF_964263255.1 of Lissotriton vulgaris. NCBI lineage: Eukaryota > Metazoa > Chordata > Amphibia > Caudata > Salamandridae > Lissotriton > Lissotriton vulgaris. Next base: position 1,903,738,903 of record NC_141687.1, read on the forward strand.
AATAGTGGAACTGTTTAGGGAAAGAACACTAGTGCTGGGGACCTAATTAACAGGATCCCAGCAGACCCTCGGTTAAAGATGCACTGGAAACAAAGCAAAAAATGGAGGGTGAGTATACTATAACAAAAACCCAGTTTCTTACATCCACTTAAAGAGACTCCCACAATTTAATGGGATAGTGATCAGGCCAATGGTAGGTGAGACAAGAGGTGTGTTTAATGCCACATTACCTCCTCGTTAGTCTTCCTCGCCACATGACTTACATAGTGAGCTTCAGCTCCACGACAGAACCCTCCAAAGTAAAAAAAGCCTCCCATCCCCTCCTACCATGGCCGACCAGTCACCCCTGACCTCTATAAGAGGCGGGCCGGCCCAACCAACAGCCTGTTTTTTTTGTTCTGCGCGATTCTCTCCAGAGGCGCTGTGCAGGTAAGTTGGACCTGCTCTAGCTGGTTCATGGGTTTTGGGTTGGAGGTCCTGCCTTAGCGGACCCTGGGACCTGGGACTTCAATTCCCCCCCCCCCCTCTTCCTTCCCCCGGTCCTGTGGGGCCGGTTAGGTGCTGCTTTAGCGTGCCATGGGTGTACAGGGTGGGGGGGCGGCCGGAGATGTGGGGTTTTGTTCCCCTTGGCTGTTCCCGGTCGTTTTTTGTGGACCCTCGCCCTTTCGGGCTCTGGTGTCCGGCGCTGGGGGTGCCCCTGATGTTGCTGGGGCTCCAGTTGCTTGCAGGCCCCTTGCGTGGGGCGGCAGCCGTTTCTTTTTTAATTGACGGTGAACGCGGGACCGGCCTCTTTGGTTCAAACACTGTGTGCCGCTTTGCCGTCTTTGCGGCCTGTCCCTATCTGCCGCGTTTCAAGTCAAGTCATAAGCTTTTATTCGATTTGAGAAATACAAATCATACAAGCATAAAACATCTAGAAACAATTCATTGCACACGTAATTATTCTAAACAAAGTGACTCAAATGAACTCGGGAATAATTCATTAAAGAAGAAGGGAACATACTCTGGCATACACTGGACAACAATGCATAGTTAAAAGTATAAAATGGAGCAAAAAAGCTAAAAAAAGAGATCATGCATTTACAGACAGGAATAAATATCATTATCACACATAGTGATTTTCCTGGCAGCTGTACATTTTAAAGCAATGTTCCAATATGGTTCAGGAAAACACGGGGAGGTTGATTTCATGTGTAAACAAGGTAAAAGACCATGCATTTACATGCAGTGGGCATAATACAAGATTAAAATACAATAAACAGTTAAGAAAGACATTTATGTACAGACAGGAATATATAAAGTTATAGCAGCACTATGCTCTTCCTGGCAGCTGTACATTTCAATATAAAAGTGGCAACAAAGAAACAGATATCCACGTTCTCTAGGGAAGATAGTAACTCTAGAGCGCTCTTTGAAGATCGAATATTGTATTTTAAAAGGATGGGTTTTAGATACCTTACCCTTAAAAAGTGATAAAATTTACAGAAAAGTAGAAAATGACAGCAGCTCTGGCGTGAGGTGTTATCACACGGGCAGGGAGTCTCAGATCTTATTTTCTGGTTTGGGAATGCGACAAGATGGTGTACAATACCCAGTCTGACTCGGGTTAGTACAAATTGATGGGAGGGACGAAAAGCATTCGAAAGGTAGGCTTGAAACCCCGGGGTTAAGTTTAGTTCCTTATAGAACTTCACGGTGGCTAGCTTGCCATACACCTTATCTCGCTCTTTCTTTTTAAAATTTAAAAATATTTGTTTAATTTCTTTTTTGGGGATTGCAACCGCCAGTTCGGGGTCAAGGAAAACATCAATTTCAAATAAAGTTTTGTACCAGGAATGAATGTATTTCAACCACTGGATGCGTGATGAGTAATCCAATCCTATACAATCAAGAATAATCTCTTGAGTGAATCGAGTCTCTGGCTTAGCCCAAATAGAACGCCACAATAAGAGTGGCCGAACGGCTGCTAAGTCAGAAATAAACTCGATCCCTACCTCATCATGAATTAGTTGGGCAGAGGCAGAAGGGGGGACACATTACAGTCTCTTTAAAAACTTGTTTTCATCTTTTTGGAGCGAAGGGCCTTCAATATGACCCCACACACCCGCCCCGTACAATGCAGAAGAAACACAGCGTATATTGTATATATTAATCATGTCTAAGATACTTCTCGATCCGAGCTTAGATGAAAATCGGAATATACTACTGGTAGTCCGCATCATTTTCAACCTGATGTTGTCGAACTCAGATGTCCATGACCCGTCGTTGGTGTAGGTAATTCCCAAATAACAAAATGATTTAACGTGTGTCATCTTGTCGCTATCCAAGAAAAAGCTGTGCTTCAGTTTATTTGCAGACTGCCCACACGACATTACATAAGTCTTGGATTTGTTCATGCGGAGCCGCCTGTTTTGGATAAACAGCATGAATCTATCAATAAGTCGCTGTAACCCAATCTGAGTGCGGGATAAAAGAACAGCATCGTCCGCATATAGTAGGATTTGGATAGGTTTGCCTCCAATCAGGGGAGCATCTGCTGGGGTATCGGCCAAGATGCGATCAATATAGTTAATAAAAAGGGAAAACAAAAGAGGGGCCAGTACGCATCCCTGGCGAATACCCCGTGAAACTTTAAGAAACGGCGTACATTCGCCTAGGGTGCCATAACGGACCTTACAGGATAGTTTCTCGTAAAGCCTGGCCAAAAAGTGAACAATTTCCTTCGGTGCCCCTGACTCTAGCAAAACCTGCCAAAGAATAGCGTGATCAACTAAATCAAACGCGCTGCTCAGGTCAGCAAAACATAAAAAAAGATTGCCCTTTTTGGCTACAGTGTATTTATTAATAATGAGGTCCAAATTTACACATTGCTCCAAAGTGCCCATACCTTTCCTGAAGCCATATTGCACTTTTGTTAAAATATTCATGTCTGTAGCCCAGGTTTCTAGTCTTTTGAGCAAAATTCTGCTCATGACCTTTACTGAGGCGTCCAACAAAGAGATCGGACGATAATTGGAAGCCTCAGATTTGCTGCCTTTTTTGAATAGGGGAATAATAACTGATTGGCCCCAGGAGGGAGGAATGTTACCTTCTGCTGCACAGTTAAAAGTCCTCACCAGAATAGGAGCCCACAAGTTTGGTTCTGATTTTAGTAAATGAATGGGTACCCCGTTGGGGCCCGGGGCCTTCCCCCCTTGCTATTGGAGAGCCCTTCGTGACCCTCCTCCAAGGTTACTCCCAGAGGTAGAGGTATCCAAGAGGAGGCCTAGGTAGCTGATACAGTTAGGGGTGTCCCTTCTGGGTTAAAAATATTAGTAAAATGGATAATCCAGTCATTACATGCAACGTAGGAAGTTATTTCCGGGATACCATCAGTGTTTAGAAAAGGGCTGTTAATTGTTTCCCAATAAAGTTTACTGTTTTTGGTCTCAGCTGCTTCCTTTAGCTTATCCCAAGCTTCACTTTGTAAAACCTTTTTCCTGTTGGAAATTGCCATTTTATAGTTAACCCTTAATTGTTTTATTCCATTGCTGTCTCGGGGTTTGATACCTAAAGCTTTCTTCAGTTCCCGTAGGGCTGCTGTACAGGATTTATCAAACCATCCCCGCTTTATAACTCTGATAGATGGAGATTTCTTGGTAAAAATACCTTCAATGATGGTGTTAATCTTGATAAATTGTGACAACAGGATATCAGGGTTAATGACATTTTTAAACAATAACTGAGTTCAATTTTACAACTAATTATGACCTCCCTCTGTTTAGCCATGGAGCTGGTTCCAGACCATTTAATTCTCAGACCATTTGGTCTGATCGGGACTAAATCGGTAGAACAGATTTCTCCAGTCGCTAGTTTTGCACCTCGCCCCGGAAGGGTAACGCAGATGCTGTTGTGATCACTTAGACTTTCCTCTCTGATACACAGGTTTAAAAAGTCTCCTGTACTGGAGAACAGGATATGGTCTATAAATGTCCCAGCGTCCCTCCCTGTGAAGGTAGGGCAGATGTCATTCAATCTGTTTTTGTTACAACTTAACAGGTGTAGGTCTAGTTTAATTAACAGTTTGTTTAACATTGAACCATAATGGCAATGTGGGAAATGAAGGGAATCCTCGTACTCACCCGCACCCCCCCTATGGTTAACCGTATCTATTCCAAAGCCACATGGGTTCCCTTTTGATAGATGACATGGCTGCAGATTAAAGTCCCCTGCCCATAGAACGTCTGCCCTTCTGTTTGAGATGCCAAGAACCCTTACAATTTCCTTTTCCAGAGGAAATAAAATATTCCCTCTGGAGGCATCAAAGATGTTGTTATAAAAATTAACAAGGACCAAATCATTTCCCTTACTACATTCAACCCTCACTACCTGGCTGTGGGTCGAGCTACTTCTGACTTTACAGTTACACAACTTATTGGACAGAAGTAACAAAAGGCCCCCCTTAGCCCTGCCTGAAATGGATTTGGTGGCGTTGAGACAGTGAGATGAATAACCTTCTATATTTATTTGCTCTTGGCACCAAGTTTCTTGAAGAAGGATTATATCAAATCCTTCCCCTATAAACTTAGGCCAGAAGGGGGTGTCCAATTTCCCTGCAATTCCGGCAATATTCCAGGAAATGAGGGTAAGGCCAGTAAACTCGGTAGGACCATAGACAACCTGCTCCGACTGAGGGGCACGGGTTATGATCAGGTTATCCTCCTTGGCGCTCTCACATGGAGCAATGTTAGGGGCACCAAGGAGCACACACGCTTCATTACTAGTACATGAAACTCCTCTCCAAGGGTACCCAACTACAGGCCTACAAATGGGAGTTTGGTTATTACATGGGTATGGTTTAAAAGGGAGAGGTTCTGTGGGGCTGCCTTCCTGTACAGAGCCCTCCCGTATGGCCACTTGTCCACTGGGGGGTACATAATCCATAGAAGGGACTGCTTGATCGCTAGCGTGGACAAGTTGCATACGTGCATCCAACCCTAACTGGCTATTGTCGGACTGGCATAAAGATGGTGAAGCATGAAGTCAGTCAACCATCTCAAGACAGTCAAATCTGTTGTTAGTGTGAATGCCTCGCCACTCGTCGCCCATAAAGTGGCCTTTGTTGGGATACCAGGGACGAGGTACCCATTCCCTGCTCCTGCTCTTTTGGGTCAGCCATGGACCTCCATAATTCCAGAGTTGTTCTGGAGGTAAAACCCAGTTGGGAGGTGGTATTGGGGGATGGTAGTTATATACAGGCGGATAGAAAAAGGAGAGTCGATGAGTGTCGATTCCCCCTTTCTTCTCTAGATCTGGCCACGAACAGATATGATTCACGGTGGACGCATCTTCGCAAGTAACAATGACGCAGTCCCCCTGAATACTCTTAGGGCTCGCCCCCACCCATGGTACTCTACGAACAGATGATATTCTACTGGTGTTGGGGGCTGTAATGGCCTATTAATGCTAAGCCATTGAAGGATTTTATTCAAAAGGGACCAAAATGGTTCATCTGTTCCTGCTGTTAGTTCAGGTACTCCCATTAGAATCACCGTAAATGGGGAGACCTCAGGTGGCAGATGAACTGGGCATTTGGATCTAGACCCCCTCTTGCCCTCTGAAGGATTTGATTTTGGGGGCACCGGGGGTTTGGTTTGGGATGGCTGCGAGGACACCTTGGTCGTGGTGTGGTTGGCAGCTGTTGGTGGGACTACAGGGGGGGAAGAGAAGAATTTTGCTGACTAGATGAAGGTGACTGAGATGGGGATTTGGCTTTTGACTTAGATTTTGCACAATTTTTTGAAGCTGGTGGTATGGGGGTTGATGGCTCTTTTGTTTTAGCCTGGGCTTTGGACATAACGGGCGGTCTATCTGAGTTAGCTGGTATAACCCCAGGATTGACCACTACCGAGGCCCCCCCAGGTTTAACAGTTCCCGCCCTGGTCTGGTTGGGTAATTTAACGAGGAGTATGGCAAGTTGCTTTTCAATTGCCATGATACTCCGTTCCAGAGGTTGGAGATGGTATTTTAATAAGTCCCTGAATCTAGCGAAAAACTGTGGAGTATCGCAGTCAATCAGACTGAGGCCGCCCTCTTGATCGTTGTCCAATGTGGGACATTGTAGATTAGATGAAGCAGGTGGTGCAGAGTTATTACTAGAGGGGGCTTTCTTGGATGGTGGTATGATAGACCCTTTCTTTTTATTGGTGTTATGATCTGCCGCGTTTGTTTGGGTTATGTTTTTAAATGCGCGATCTTTCTGCGGCTTTCAGGGGCTGTCTGTTACATGCTCCCCTCGGTCACACGTTTCCCGGTGCGGGAGCGGGACTTATGTTTTTTGGTATTCCGGTCTTGAGCTGGCCCCGGGTGTGGGAGTTTTTGCACCTACCTTCTGACGGTCCTGGTGTTTGTTTCACGGCGCTGGACACTGCCGCCTGCAACGGGGTTTCCTAGCCTTCAACCTGCGGCTCTGTGCTGCGCTAGGATTGACCCTGGGCGCGTCCCGTCCGGTGCTGCTTGTTGGTTTAAATGCCTTCAGCTGGGTTGTGTGTCACGCCTCCCCTGCTGGCTTTTTATTTCCGGCGTCCTGGGTGCCCCTGAGTTTCTCCTTTTTCTTCTACGAGGTGTTTTTTTGCTCTGGGGTGATGGATCAGTGGAGTGGTGTGGCTCACTGGTTAGAGGCGGCAGAACCGAGAGCAGAGAACGGTCCGGGACCAGGGTTCGATTCCCGACGAGGCAGGGTCTCGGACCAGGATCAGCGGACTCAATAATTCTCGCATCGGTGCCTACTCCAACCAGAGATCACACTCGGCAACTCTGGGCATTAGCTTGCCTCATCTCCACAACGGCCCCTCACAAACGCCGGGGATGCCTGGTTCACCTTGGAGACTCCCAGGAGGGACTATCTCACAGGGAAAGCCAGGACGGGTTCCCCAGCGGTCTATAGCGCTACAAGGCCTGCGGTGCGGGTAGAAGTGCGCTTTATAAGACACACACAATTTCAATCAGGATTCTGTCACGGCGGGGTCAGTGGCTGACTCCTTGTCTGCGATGCCTTTTTCTGCGCAGTCCCTGCAGTTGATGATACAGTCTACAGTGGCTGATGCCCTTGCGCAGCGTGATGCCCAGGGCCCTTCCTCGCCGAAGCGTCCTCGCAGGGACCCCACTCCTGTGTCTGATGCGGAGGGGGAGGAGGAAGATCTCCATGGCCATTACATCCAGGGTCAGGAGTTTCGTGAGGTTCTTTCCCACATCAAGGATAACTTGGCTTTCCCTCCTCCTGCGGCGGAGGATGTTTCCGAGGATTTCTTTGTCCAGTATCAGCGCAAGGCTCCGGATTCCCTTCCTCTGCATGCGTCCATCAAGAAGGTCATTGAGGGGGAGTGGTTGGATGTGGATAAGCAGTGCTTCCCACGGTATCTGTCTAAGCGATACGCTATTGATGAGTTCCCTAATGATTTCCCTCCGGCGGTGAAGGTGGACTCTCTGGTGGTGGGTCTGTCTTCCCAGGGTTCGATCATATCGGAGGACGCCTCCCCCTCTGACCCTGGGACAAGCGCGTGGAGGCACATGCTAAACGTTCCTATGCTGCGGCAAATTTCACCATCAGGGCCTCTGCCTATTTGTCTTGCACGGTGCAGTCTTTGTTGAAGGACTTCCAGTCCCTGGGTGAGCTTCTGGATCAGAGGGCTGATGTTGTCCCGACCCTTGCCTTGATGGAACAGCAGACGCGCCTTTTGTCAGACATCTCCTTTGACACTCTGGGTGCAGCGGCTGCCGCTGGGGGTGCTGCGATACAGGCTCGGCGTCAGATCTGGCTGCGACATTGGAAGTCGGAGGCTGCCCAGAAGGCTTTGCTCATGAAGATTCCGTTTTCTGGGGCTAGGTTGTTTGGCCCTCCTCCGGAGGTGATGATTAAAAAGTCTGCTGAGGACCGCAAATTGCTGGCTCCTATCAAGTCATCTGGGGCCCGCTTCCCTGGGCGCGGCCGGATTTTCTCCACGTCATCCAAGGGTAAGGGCAGCACGCCCTTTCGAGGGAAGGGTCGCGGCCGGGGCGCCCCGTTCTTCAACAAATCCCGGTCTCAGCCTGCTGCTGCTGCTTCCTCTTCCACCCCTAAATCCTGACTATCGGCCGTCTCCCTCCGGGGTGTTCCCTGTGGGGGGCCGTCTCCGCCATTTCGTCCCGGCCTGGGAGGAGTCTGTCTCAGATCTTTGGGCTCTTCGGATTGTGAAAGAGGGATTTTCCATCACCTTCACCTCCCCTCCTCTGGATTTTTTCCTCACTACACCCCTGCCTTCCTCCCTGGTCAGGAGACGGGCCTTGCTGGCCGGTGTCCAGGACTTGCTTGCCAAGCGTGCCATCCGCCTGGTCCCGCCTTCTCAGAGGGGTTCGGGCATCTACTCCATCCTTTTTCTGGTAAGGAAGGTTTCGGCCAGTTTTGGATTTGAAGTGGTTGAATTCTTACATTCCACATACTAAATTCAAGATAATCTCTCTGCAGGAAATTCTGCCTCTTCTGGTTCAGGGAGAGGTGGTGGCTTCTCTGGATCTCCTCGACGCCTACCTCCATGTCCCGGTCCATCCGGTTTCTCAGTCCTTCCTCCGGTTCTGCGTTGGGAGTTCCCACTATCAGTTCCAGGTACTTCCGTTTGGCTTGTCTTCTGCCCCGAGGGTGTTTACTAAAGTCCTGGATCCCCTGGTGGGTATTCTTCACCGGGAGGGGATCAGGGTTTTTCCTTACCTGGACGATTGGTTAATCTCTGCCTCTTCTTTTTCCAAGGGGATGCTGCACGTCGGACGGGTCTGCGAAGTACTCTCCACCCACAGCTTCCTGATCAACGAGCGGAAGTCCCATCTGTCCCCCACTCAGGACTTGAACTTCATTGGGGGTCGGCTGGACATGGTGCTGGGGAAGGTGTTCTTGCCTCTGGGTCGCCGGGACACTTTGTGGCGGGATCTGGGGTCCCTTCTGGCTCAGGGATCCGCTCCTGTTCGCCTTTGGCTGAGGGCTCAGGGCCTGATGTCGGCGACCATCAATGTTCTCCCCTGGGCTCGCCTCCACCTTTATCCCTTGGTCAACCATCTGCTTTCCCTCTGGGATCCCCGCTCGGAGGATTACGAATTCCTGGTCCCGGTCTCCCCTCAGCTTCATTCGGAGTTGGGTTGGTGGTTGGTGGAGTCTCACCTCTCCGAGGGTCTTCCCTTCTTGGTTTCCCCATCCCGGGTGGTCACAACCGATGCCAGTCTTCTCGGCTGGGGGGCGACCTTGGGCTCGGGGTCGGATCAGGGTCGTTGGGATCTCCTCCAGTCACGCTGCTCCTCGAACTATCGGGAGTTGAAGGCGGTCCTCCTGGCCTGCCTTCATTTTACTCCTTCTCTCCGGGGTCGCCATGCCTTGGTCAGGACGGACAACCATGTTGTGAGGAGCTATGTCAACCACCAGGGGGGTGCCGGGTTCGCTCCCTTTGGTTGATAACTCAGGAGTTGTTGTCTTGGGCGGGCTCGTCGGTCCTGTCTCTTCGGGCTGTCTATCTCCCGAGGTCCGACAATGTGGAGGCGGATCGTCTGAGTCGGATTTTTCCATCTTTGTCCTGTCTCTCCCTGACTCCGGTGGTGTTTCACCGCCTGGTGTCTCGCTTCGGTCTGCCTCTGGTGGATCTGTTCACGGACGGGGAGTAGGCCCTCGTGCCCAGGTTCTGCTCTCTCCTCCCGGTTCCGGGGGTGTGGCGTGTGGATGCCCTGTCATTCCCTTGGCCCTCCGGTACGCGTTTCCCCCCATCCCCCTGATCCCTCGGGTCCTCTGCAAAAATTCGCATGGACAGGGCCAGGGTGCTTCTGGTGGTTCCCGGCTGAGTTCGCCGCCCCTGGTACCCTCTCCTTTGCGAGCTGGCGGTTCAGGCCTGCTGGCCGATCCCGGATCTTCCTTTTCCATTGAGGAAAAGCCCCCCCGCTCCCAGTGTCGGAGTTGCACCGGCTCCATCTACAGGCCTGGCTCTTGAGCGGGTGATGTTGCTTTCCTGTGGTTGCTCTTCGGGGGGGGATGGATTTGCTGCAGGGCTCTCCCAGGTCTTCCACCTTGTCTTCCTATGCCCGGCACTGGTCTTCTTTCTCACGTTGGTGCGGTCTGCAGGGTGCTGAGCCCGCCTCCGTGGATCCCTTGCGGGTCTTGGATTTTCTTGCTGAGGGGTTTTCCTTGGGTTGGGCCCCTTCATCCCTGAGGGCCCAGTGGGCGGCCCTGCGGGCCTTCCGTAGTCCGGATTTCGACGGGCTGGATTCCCTGGTAGCTCGTTTGCTCCGGAGTTGTTTTCTCCGTCGCCCTCGGACGCTCTGCCTGTCTCCCCATTGTGATCTCCCCTTCATTCTGCGGGCCCTTCAGGGTACCCCCTTTGAACCCCTGGCCTCGGTGGCTCTGAGGTTTCTCACTTTTAAGGTGCTTTTCCTGGTGGCTATTGTGTCTGCCGGTCGGATGGGCGAGCTGGGTTTGTTCCTCCGCTCTCCTCCCTTCTTGCGGGTTTTGCCTGACCGGCTGGTTGTCCGTCATGACCCCCGTTTTCTTCCCAAGGTTCCTTCCTTGGTGAACCGGTCTCGGGAGGTGTCGTTGCCTTCTTTCCCTCCCGACACGGATCATTCCCTGTCCTTGCTGGATGTCCGGCGTGCTGTTTTGGTTTACCTTGAGCGCACGTCTTCCCTTTCCCAGTGTGATAGCCTGTTCGTGACTTTCGGTCCGGTTCATTCTGGCCACAAGCCCTCTCTTTCCACCTTGAGTCGCTGGCTTAAGCAGGCTATCCTCCTTGCCTATGCTTCACTGGGTTCGGTTGTTCCGGTGGGGGTCCAGGGTCGTTCCACTAGGAGTGTGTCTGTGTCCTGGGCCTCCTTCAAGGGTGTCTCCACTGAGGAGATTTGTCAGGCGGCGACGTGGTCATCCCCCCACATGTTCATGGAACATTATCGTGTTATCCTGGGTGGTTCTGTTCCTGGGGAATTTGCTGGGGCCGTGCTGAGTGCTGGAGCGGTGGCTCCTTGATGGCCCTTTGTTTCTTGATTCAGGTTTGCTGATATTCCTGTTTTCTTTCTTTTGTACTGAATAAACCTTGTGTTGGTTTTCTACTTCACCGTGTGGTGTTGTTTTTCGTGTGGTCAATGAAGCCTTTTGGCTTGGGTATTTGCTCACTATGTAAGTCATGTGGCGAGGAAGACTAACGAGGAGGTAATGCCCCGGTTACTTACCGGTAATCTTCATTACTCCGAGTATAGTCTTCCTCGCCACATGAGTTCCCTCCCCCCCTCCCTGTCTGGCTATCGGCTTCATTGTTTGCTTGTTGGTTGGGCCGGCCCGCCTCTTATAGAGGTTAGGGGTGACTGGTCGGCCATGTTGGGATGGGATGGGAGGCTTTTTTTACTTTGGAGGGTTCTATCGTGGAGTTGAAGCTCACTATGTAAGTCATGTGGCGAGGAAGACTATACTCTGAGTAATGAAGATTACCAGTAAGTAACAGGGGCATTAATGGACCAACCTGATCTGAGATGTGACCTTTCATGTGTGTAGGAACCATGATTAATTTTCTAAGATTAAGAGAATGCATTTATCCAATGAATGTCCTATCCTTGGGCCTCACTGGTTCATTATCATTTTAAGGACAACAAAAATTCGCTGTTATCAACAAATGTGAACATTGGGTAATGAGGAAACCTACAAGTTCATAAAATTCTGGGAGGAAAGAAGGACGTCATAAGGGAGTCAGTAAGTGAGCAGGATCAAACAGGTGATCAAATTGAGCTGTAATCCTGCCATTAAATTTTCAGTGTCTTTAATGGAGCTAACAAGGCAAGTTGTGGATTTAATGCTTTCTCTCATTACGATGGCTACCCCTCATCCCATATTTTATCTAGTGTATTTTGAAAATTGACTTTTTGTGCCATCGTCAACAGGCAGTTTCTGTCTATATAAAACATCAATCATGTCTTTTGTAAAAAGATCAAACAATTCCTCTTTATGCTTTGGCCAGAAACATGTTTATGTAAGTGTGGTATTCCATGACTTGATGTCATTTGGAATCAATTCATGTCATTTAGAATTAGTCCATGTCATCTAGAATGTTTTGCCTTGATTTTACTGTACTGTTACTGGGAGGTTGATCTTGGGAGAACATCACCTCCTACTTGTGGTTGTTAAGCTGTACTTCTTCATAATAAATCTACCTTGAACCTACTTCTTGTGTAGTCGGAATTACTACACATTTACTGGCAACGAGGATGGGAGGACTAGATTTAAGAAGACGGCGTTCACACGTCTTTAAGCTAAGCAAAGCCTAAATTTCTGGACCAACTAAAGTGGAGCTCATCTGCGGCATATTTCGAGACTTGGTTGGGAGAACCTGTCCGATTTGGCTCTACAGATGTAAGTTTATTTTCTTCTTTTTCAAGTGACTTTGGATTTATATTGGACTCTGCATCTGCACGATGTTATAACTGGTTCCATCGCTTTAACGACCGCACTCATCGAGCGGTGTTTACTGTCCTCAAATCGGACTTTTGTTTGTTCTTTATTTTTGATTGTTTCGCTGGATTTGTCACTTGAGCACAAATGCCGGCGCTTTCCTGAACTATTTACTTTTAAAAAAAAACTTAAAGAAGCTTACCTCGAGCTCTACCGGTGTTCTATCCCCGGAATTCGTTTACAGCTCAAACGTCACGCAGTGCATCCTGGGATACCGACGTCATCGCGCAAAACAAGACGCTCTCGGCGGCCATCTTTGTTAGGTCTGAAGTATTTCTCCAGTCTAGATGTGAAATCTTCGCGTATTTTGGAAACTTAACGAGGGAAAAGATTTTTGTTCGAATGTAAACAACGTTGTTATCTTTCACTTGTTGCAAACATCCACGGTGATTTGCACACCTCTTTCCAGATCTTCGATTAAAAAAATAAAAATAATTCGATGTTAGCAAGTCCACAACTACAGTGATTTGCACACCAATACTGTTATCATCATTTTTTTTTAAATATTATTTCTACCTTTATTTATTCTTCTATTTCTTTGCATTATTGATTTTTATTTACAATATGTCAAATTTCGCTGCACCTCCTCATTTTCTTCAAATTGCAGGTGATCCTAACATAGAATGGGATCTTTGGTACCCTATGTTTATTGCATATGTAGAGGTTTTAGAAAAAGATGGTTGTTCTGCAAAAAGAAAACTTGCTCTTTTGAGACATTGTCTTGGAGGTGCTGGGATTAAAGAATATGATAATTTACCACCTTTAGAGGATGCTGGTGACATGGATGTTTTTGATAAAGCCGCTAAGCAAATGAAAATTCGCTTTGGTAGAAGAATAAATACTGTGATGGAAAGGTTCAAATTTTACTCTCGTGAGCAGAAGGCTGACGAAACAATTGAGGATTACCTGGCAGCCTTGCGTTCACTTGCTTGTACTTGTTCTTTTGAAACTATATCATATGAGCAAGTTCTTAGGGACCAAATTATGATGAAGACTAAAAGCAAAAAGATCCAAGAAAGACTTTGGTTAGGAACAGAGACTACATTAGCTGCTGTAGTAAATATAGCAAAAGGTATAGAACATTCTGAATTATTTGTGTCTGAAATTAGAGGGAGAAATCAGAAGACACATGTTCCTGACGTAGAAGTAGCTATTGTTAAAAGTCAACCTATTTCAAGTGTTTCCAGTAGTAAAACTAATTTCAAGAAAGAATATGTAAGAAATGCTAATGATAATAGAAGTTTTGTGAAGAGGGGTACAATACTTTGCTATAGATGTGGAAGTTCCAGCCATGTGGGGAATTACAGAGGTTGTCCTGCTTGGGACAAAATCTGTGTAAAGTGCAAGAAAAAAGGGCATTTTGGTAATGTATGCAGGTCAGGACAGAAAATCAATTACATATCACCTGAAGAAGAAGAGGTTCTTAATAGTTTGAACTGTATACTTTCTGTGGATGAGTGTGTTCAAAAGAATTTTCCTTCTTGTACAATCTTGATGGATGATAAACCCGTTGAAATTTTTGTTGATTCCTGTGCGTGGTACACCATTATTAGCCAGAACATTTTTGAACAATTGTGGTGCCAAAGAGAATTATTAAGTCCAGACATATATCCTGGTGGGTACAAGGGGACAAAAGATTGCTCTAGAGGGTTTTTTCTGGGCGAAGTTAACTTTCAAAAAGTGGGACATCAGGGCAAAAGTTTATGTTGCTACTAAAGGTGTATCTATTCTCGGTTGGCCTCATCAACGTGGTTTAGGAATTAAATTGGATCCAAATGCAGATCCTCCAGTTTATGTTGATGAGCCTCGTTCTGAAAAGTCAACAACTGACTCTATGGTGAATTTAACCCTAGAGGCATCTAACAGTGTTAGTTTCACTAAGAAGGTATTGAAAAAGTTTCCTGAAAACTTAAACGAGAAATTAGGAAAATATGTTGATTTTAAACACAAAATCATTTTAAATGATAACGCAGTTCCAGTTAAGCATAGAGTGAGAAATGTTCCTTTAGCTTATAGGCCAAAATTAAAGGAAATGTTAGATGATTTAGTCAAAAGGAACATAATTAAGCCAATTGAATCATCCCCTTGGGTTTCGCCCATTGTGATATCACTTAAGAGCTCAGGCGAACTTCGCTTATGTGCGGATCTTCGCAGTCTTAACAAAGAAATTTGGATAGATAAACACCCCTTACCAAATATACACGAGTTAATTGCTGCATTATCTGGGGCTACTGTCTTTTCTTCCATTGATTTGGCTAGTGCCTACCACCAAGTGGAGTTACATGAGGATTCCAGAAAATTAACTGCCTTTGTCACTCCAGAAGGGATGTTCCAATATTTGCGTATGCCTTTTGGTTTGGCGAGTGCAGCCTCTGTTTTCCAGCGTCTAATGAAGGAGTTATTGATGGAATGTAAAGGGGCCATAGCATTCCAGGATGACATTTTGATTTTTGGGAAAGACAGCATTGAACATGATGAGAATTTAGTTTCTGTTTTACAAAAAGTTAGATCTATGGGTCTTACGTTAAAACTTACTAAATGCAAGTTTAGACAAGATAAAGTTGAGTATTAAGGCCATGAAATTTCGAAGGATGGTATCAAACCCAAGGTTAACCATGTTCAGAGTATTGTTAATGCCTCTCCACCTTAGTCAAAAGAACAATTACTTTCCTTTTTAGGTTTGACTAAATTTTACAGTAAATTTGTAAAAAATATTCAGACATTGTACATCCATTGAGGACTCTACAAAAAAAAATGCTAAATTTGAGTGGGGCAAGGAACAACAGGATTCTTTTGAAATTTTGAAACGCAAAATTGTTGAGGCTCCATTTTTGAAGCCATACTCAGTGGGTAAGGAGTGCATTGTCTATGTTGATGCGAGCAACGTTGGTTTAGGAGCTGTATTAATGCAGAAAGATAGGTCTGGTGAGTTTGTTGTGTCGTATGCTTCTAGATCCTTACGTGACGCTGAAAAGAATTACTCAACTATTGAGAGAGAGTTACTTGCCTGTACTTGGGCATCTCAGCACTTTAGACAATTTTTGTGGGGAACAAAATGTTCTTTGAGAACTGACCACAAACCTTTGATCACTATGTTGTCTGCAGGTGGTGGAAGAGTACTTACTGCTCGATTAGCAAGGTTGGCAGCCAAATTACAAGAATATCGTTGTGAGGTTGTGTATGTTCCAGGACGTTTAAATGTCCATGTGGATTGTATGTCACGTTTTCCTTCGAGTGTAACCATTGGTAAGAATGTTGATTCTGATGTCGCATATTCTTTTGCAGATGTGAATGTGATTTTAAGTCAAGAGGGTTCTCTGGTCTTGTCCGAGAAAGATTGGTCAGAAGCCATGAAAAATGATGATGTTTTGAACCTGGTTAAGCAGTTTTTTACTAAGGGTTGGCCTGAAGAAAGGAAACTTTCTGGAGAATTGGCGTCATTTTACAAAGTCAGGGATGAATTAATGTTGAGTCAGAACATTATTGTCAGATCTGATAAAATGATTCCTCCTTTGAAGCTAAGGGAAACGATTTGTAAGCTAGCACATGAAGGACACATGGGTATGTCTACGACTAAAAGGAGAATTAGGGAACACTACTGGTGGCCTGGTGTCGATTCTATGGTGGATAATTGGGTCAGGAATTGTTCTCCTTGCTTGTTGAGTGACAAGTCTGTGAAGAGTGTTACCGTTGACATGACCCCCATTGAATATGCCAATGGTCCTTGGCGGAGACTAGCTATTGACATTATTGGACCTTTCAATTATCAATCTGGTAAAGAATTGTTTGCTTTGGTTCTAATTGACTACTTCTCAAAATGGCCTGAGTTGAAAATCCTACTTCTTGTGCAGTCGGAATTACTACAGTAAGTAATATTCAAATGAAGACTATATAGGCATTGTTTGTAATCCTGAGCTCAGTGAGTACTTTGGCTGAGCAGACAAGTCGACCAAGATCACAAATCTTGAAAAGTTGAAAGGCTTAAACTGGTCTGAGGAATCAATTTTCAAACTGGCACACTGACAGGCTCCTGGGCTCATTTGGCATGCTGGCGGGCTTACATTTGACCTGTCATTGGCATGCCCTCTGCATGGATGTGCTGCACCCATAACAACATGCCAAGGTTCCCTGTCCCCATCTGACAGCTGTGGTTTGGCTCTCAGACCAATCATAACACTGAAATGCAGCATTGTGATTGGCTCAGGAGAGGCTGTGCCTTGTTCCGGCCTGAGAAGGGACGCGACGAGAATGCTGCGGCGAGGTAGGACAGTGCGAGGAGGTAAGTTTTAATTTTTTATTTTTTTATTTTTTATTTACACCTCATTTCCACCCGAAACCCCGCCACCACCAATCCATGACGGTCGGCACTACTTTCAATGCATAACACCTCACTTCAGTGCACCGCAAAATGAGACAGGATTATAATTAAGGCTTCCGGTATTCAATTTTTACTGATTTTTGCAGATAAATAAAGACAGAAAACAATTTGTCTCCTGTCTATATTTATTTTTAAAAGCGGAAAAATACTGAAAATGGTGCTTGTTGTGAGATACTCTCCATGCTCTCTTTCATGAATTCCAAGCAACAACTGAGCACATAGACAGCACGGAGAGTTAAAAAAAACAGGTTGAGATTTCCTTAAATACTTACATATGTCAACATATATTTGTAGTACAATGCTAATGTGTACCTATGAGTGTAGTATTATATTATACATTGCTGCTTAATTTGCTAAATAGTGACAAGCATCCATGTATAAGTGCGCGTTCAACAGTTAAATAAATGTGGAAATATACCATTTTACGGCTCCATTTATTCTCAAAAGACAAAACAAATATGGATAAATACCAATAAGATGGCAAAAAAATAAATATGGATAAATACAGACGGAAATGTTAAAAAAATAAATACCATAAAACCGGAAACATAAAAAAAATAATTACCATAAAACCAGGAGCCCTAATTATAATATAAGTGTATTCAAAATAAATATATACTGGAAAACGACACTGTGAAGTTAAACCCATGTTTAATTCAGCAAACTGATCTAGTTTCAGCATCATTCTGAAGGTTAGTGGTCTTTCGAAACACCAGAAACCAACAGGATGTGGGTGTCATTGTGAGTTGTTATCTTTACTCCTCTGTCTAGAATGATATTTTATTGAGTACATAATTATCCACTGTTTAGCAACTAGCGGGCCGGTCAGGTAGTAAATCCAATAGCAATTCTTTAGGCAGTCAGTCAGTGACAGTTCTAAGGAATTCAGAGGCGGAAGAATTGCCCGTTACTTTACTAGAGAAGAATTTTATTAAAACTTTACCATGACATTGATAGTAGGAAATATGGCATAATATGTTGCTCCATAATTCATGAGAATGCCTCCATTGACTATATTCTGGTTACCTAAAAGGGTAAACCCAAAATACATCACTGGGACCTGGGTGTGGAACAGTAGATTGGAACAATGGTCCCAGTAAATAATTTATCAACACATAAAATGCACAAATCGGAGAAAATAATTTAGAAGACACGTATTATAGTAAACATACAGTGTTCTTTAATCACACTGAACATACATTGATTTGTAGAGTTGTTGTAACAATGCCAAATATATACAGTGCCCCTAGGAAGGAAAGGGGAGAGCAGGGAGATGGAAGTGGTTGTGATTAAAGTGAGGAGGTAAGTAGAAAGTAGAGTGTGAATCATAAAATTCGTTTCTTAAAAGACATAAGGCTCCTATTATAAGCCAAGAGAATGAGATTCACAGTGTATCCAAACAATAAATAGCCATGGTTTGAAACAATAACACAGTAATTAATCGCTGTTGGTCAAGCTAGCTAATAAAACAGATGTTGACGTTTCAACCCCTAGAAAAGTAGGTTGTTTTGTCCCTTACGCCAGGGTCTTCCTCCAGACAGGAGTGGAAGGAAGGAGGGGTGGGTTTTGTTTACCTAGGGCCAGAGCATAAAGAAACCTTGAAATTAGAATTACCATTATAAATCATAAACTCACTGAAGGGCCTGAGCCCCTAAATTTACCATGAAATGACCCTTCGCTGTGGGCTGGGGAAGGGTGTGGGCGCGTAGGCTCCAAAACAATGAGAGCGAAGGCAGTCACCTGCAAAAGTAAGGTGCAGATTCAGAAAAACCTCCCGTGATTGTAGTTGATTGGAAAAAGGGGTAAACCGGATCAGATCACTTACTTTTACGGATGTCAATCCAAAGAAAAACCAAGCCACATTATTCTGCTGGGCTTTGCATTATGTTCTATTCTAAAAGCAAAATATGGAAAGAACGCCAATCAGGACCCAAATGTAACATCACCACTCTACTGGAAACAGGGTTACATTGTCTTCCAGCTCTAGCTCAGAAAAGAGTGAAATACCTGACACACTCTTAATGTCGGGCAGAGGTGCTCCGTATTTGGTCACAGTCTAAAATAAAATTAAAACAACGAAGGTTCCGGTTAGTAAACCGGAAAAAAAGCACTCTTGAGGTCCCAAAGAGAGTTTGTAAAGGCTGCACGCATTGTAAGGACTCACTGCTGCTAGTAGTTAGCAACTCCGTTCATCAATGGGGAACCAGAGCTCTAGTCCATATCGTTTTAGGTAGGTTCATGCACATCCAACCACGATTGTGATTTAACTGTGCAGACGCTCGATGCTCGTCGAACATGACAGATGTTATTGTAAAGGGAGACAGACTGGCACAGGATGTCATATTACGTAGGCTCTCAGAAAGGGAAATGTTGCAATATAAGGCCCGTCTTTTGTATAAAAGCTTTATGCTGCATGGATGCATACAACAAATCGCTGAAGTTAGAAGAATTGCAGTATTAAAAACATACATATAGCCAAAGTTTGTATCTGCCGTTTTAGGGGGAAAGAAACCCCACTCTCTTACTAAATTGTGAAATTAATCTAACACTGGGAGATAGAGAAAAATCCAGGTGGCAGATGGATAAACTTCTCCTGGTCAATCAACATTGGGTAGCGAGCACTCGAGAATGGATCGGGGAGGTTTTTAAGATTAACAGGGACACTGTGGGCCCTTTCTCAGTTTGTGGGGCCTTTAAAGCCTCAGTACGAGGACATATGATTGCTTTTATGGCAGAGCAAGCCAGAGAGCGTGAAACCTGTATAAAAGAACTTCAGGAAACTGTCAATACAGCCTTGGCAAATAAGAGTGGCTCCCCTGGGAGGGGATATCGAGTTGGGGAGGATCCAACCAAGGCTAAACATAAACTGTGGTCGTTTTTTAATATCGAAGAAATAAGTAGTTCAACAGCATACAAGCAGAGAGTGTATGAAGAAAGCCAGATGGTAGGTAAATTACTGGCATGGTGTACTAGAATCAAGTAAGAGGTGGCAGTAATTGATGAAGTGGTGATACCTGGGTCACAGATAGTAGTTTCTGAAAAAGATAAAATTGCGAAAATGTTTGTAGATCATTACAACGATCTTTACTCAATTGACTACCAGGTATCTAAACAAGTTATTCAGTGCTTCTTCGACAATGTAACTCTCCCTCAGCTCTCTGTAGGCCAGACAGAGGCTTTAATGGCAGACATTTCAGTAGAAGAAATCTCTAGGGCTTTGGCCTCAATGCCTGGAGGTAAGGCTTGTGGGAACGACGGGCTTCCGATTGAATTTTATATGGTTTTCTCAGAAGGGCTAGTTCCGTTCCTGCAGGACCTCTTTAATCATGTTAAAGGGGGAGGTGATGATCCAGCGGCCTTTTAATAATCCACAATACAGCTTTGTGAAGAAGGGTAAGAACCCCAGGAGGTCAGCTCTTACAGGCCAATCAGCCTCTTAAAGATTGATTATAAACCTCTGATGAAAATCTGGGCTAGCCGATACACCTCTGTTGCACAATATGCCATACATAAAGACCAATCTGGCTTTATAGCAGGTCAGTCAATGTCATCAAACACCTGTTATTTAATACAAGCAATTGACAATTTTAATGCCCATCAAACTTTTGCAATAATAATGATGGTTGATGCTGAGAAGGCATTTGACCTTGTGAACTGGGGTGCGCTATTTTATGGACTTGAAAGGTTTGGGTTTCCAGTACAAATTATTAATATGCTCCAGAATATCTATGAAGGAGCTCAGGCTCAGATCAGGATTCATTCTAAATCGGCAGGTACAATAAATATAAGATGTGGGACCTGGCAGGGCTGCCCCTTGTCGCCAGTTCTAGTCACTTTTTTTTATAGAACCCCTAGCGGGATTCAGGATAATTTAGACATAAAAACTTAATTAGAGGGGATGTCAAAAATAAAACTATTTGCTGATGATGTTATACTTTATCTGGAACCAGAGAAACAAAATATCGATAGGATTTTGAGGGATTTTGCTCATTTTGAGGCTATAGGAGGATATAAAATCAATCATAAAAAAACTGAACCGAAGTACTGGCATTAAATGTCTGCTGTTATTTTCTCCCAGACAACCTAAAACAAGAAGCTTACTCCTCTGAGCTGATTCGTTATCTTGGAATTTATGCTACTAACAATTATGCAGATCTGTTTAGACTAAATTATGATGCCACACGCTATAAAATCAAAGCTCTGTTGGCAAAGTGGATTCTTCTTCCCCTTACTTTGATAGGCTGTGTGGCGCTAATAAGATGTCAGTACTACCCTTATTAATTTTTCTTTTTTCCAACATACCGATTAAAGTCAATGCAGTTTATTTGAGAGAATTGGAAAAAGTATTTCACCAGTTTATCTGGGACAAAAAGACACCAAGGTTAAAATTATCTATCCTTCAACTTGATACTAGCTGGGGTGGGTTGGCACTCCCCCATATTTGTACCTATTATGAAGCAGCATTTATGGGCATAGTAGTTCGCCTGCTTGATAATAGGGGATCTTTGGATAGATTTTTTCTTGGTAAAATGGCTCTTGAAGCCAGGACTCATCTTCCGGTCTTCTTAAAAACTTCAAAGCTTCCTAAAAAAGTAAAGTACAAGACGCTTCAACCTCTTTCTAATAGGCTCCAGAATTTTTACTCTCCAAAGGTTCAATCTACGAGGTTTGAATATCTGGGCTTGACATAGGCCAGAAGTTTGGGCCTCTAAATTCGCAATACTCATACTAAGCTCTGGGAGTCAAAAGGTTTTAAAAAACTAAGCCATTTTATAATAGGAGGCATATGTCTTAACTCGGAGGAGCTTCAGGCCAGATCCAGCATTCAGAGCAGGCTACTCTTCTTTAGCTTCCTTCAGATCAAATCTCTGATAAATAAATGTATACCATCTGGAAATCTAAGGACTCTGTCGCTTCTTGCTGCTGTGTTCAGAACAAAACTGCGAGGTATAGGGACTTGATATCGAATTTTTCAAAAACAAGGGGAGCCCCTAGTCGTTACCAATTTTCTCGAAAAAATAAAACATGAATTGCTTTGTAATTTTTCAATTAAAGAGTGGCAGATTCTTTCTCAACATGGCAGCAAAGCTTTGAGAGCCACACATTTTAAGAGAATGGCGTTCCTGTCACGCTGGACGGCCTATTATACACCTTGCGTTCTCTACAGAATGTATGCTGAGGTTGAAAATAAGTGTTTCCGTTGCCAGCAGGTTGGGGAGGGCGGTTGGCTACATGTCTCTTGCACATGCTCAAACTTGAGCCAGTTCTGGGGAACAATATGTGCCGAACTCAATCGTGCTCTGGGAAGCATTATACAACCTGTGCCGGAGCTTGCACTGTTTGGGGTGTTAAAACAGAATGTAAACCAGGTTTTAACAAGAGGTGGACAAATGTTTTTATCAATCTCCTTTCTGATTGCACGTTCACTGATTCTCCAGAATTGGAAAACTGCCAAAGTCACGTCCTTCCTCGAATGGTACAAGAAAATGAAACGAGTAAGAACTTATGAACAAGCCTATGCAAAAAGGCTAGGAGCTAGTAGAAAAATTTCAGTTTGGAAATATTTTGATCAAATGGAAAGAGATCTTCAAGGGTAATATCTCTATTGCACTTCTTGCACTTTATCCACTGTTACTGGCTGTGAAATTTCTATTTTGAACTCAGATATAAAAGGAAAAGGACTTCTAGAGATATCATGTTTCTTTGTGATAGGCCATTTTTTTGTACTTGCACTCTACTTCATAGGAAAATATTTCTCTTAAAATATATGTTACCTTGTGATGATTTCTTTTTTTTTCTTCTTTATGACAAGAAAAGGATTGTATAGCATGAACTTAATCTTGATTAAATAGAAATGACTCTTAGCACCTGCACTTTAGTCGCTATGAAAGGATCTTTTAAATGTTATAAATTTTTATGATCTATATAACGTTTTCTTTAAATAACTGGATACTTTAGGATGAATTGTATTTGTCGGATTAATTGCACCTTAGCATTTGCACTTTAGTCCATATACAATGATCCCTTCCGAGATTGTAATAACTTGTGATGTAGATTGTTTTTCTCTTTGTTAAACTGTTCTTTTTATGTCATTAATTATGCTCAATAAAATAAAATAAAAGGTGTGAGGCAAACTAATTGAGCGTGGCTACCCTCAGATTCATTCAGGCTGTACATACATGTAAATTATATGTATGCACTTTTGCGCATATACAAGTGCCATTCACTTCGCAATATGTAAATAGTACAACATACTTCGATATTTGTAATGGTTTTCTCTTGTATGAACAAGGTAATGGGGTTTCTTTCCCCCTAAAACAGCGGATACAAACTTTGGCTATATGTATGGTTTTAATACTGCAATTCTTCTAACTTCAGTGATGTGTTGTATGCATCCAGGCAGCATAAAGCTTTTACATAAAAGACAGGCCTTTTATTGCAACATTTCCCAGTCTGAGAGTCTATGTAATACAACATCCCGTGCCAATCTATCTTCCCTTACAATAACATCTATCATATTTGACGAGCATCGAGTGTCTGCACAGTGACGTCACGATCTTGGTTGGCTGTGCATGAGCCTGCCAATTTAAACAGACCCTCCAGGATTTCGCGATTTCGCTGTTTGCGGCGATATCGTCACTTTTGTAAAAATGCCACGATTTTTACAAAAGTGGCCGCGAAAATCAGCACTTTTGTAAAAATGCCGCAATTTTTACAAAAGTGCTTGCGAAATCACTTCTGTGAATGCAGTTCGGTTTTCTGCTACAGGACACTGCCACCACAGTTTTACGTGATGTACTCAAGGCATGGCCAGGAGCCCACTGCCTACAATGAGAACATGTTTGGTGCTTCCCTTAAGGTCAATGGACTGGCCCTGGAATGAGCATTATCAAGGACAAGAAAATATCAAGAGATGGCTCTTCAAGTTAGTCCATATATAAGATAGCATTAAGGGATACTTTTTCACTTCTTCCTACTGCCTTATCTTTTTTCCATTGATCTGTCTGCTGTTCTCCATCACTCGCCAACTTTGATTATTTCGAATTTCTCGTCATTAACAGGGAAGATATTCGATGAGGCAAAAAATGCCTTCCTTCCAAAGTAAAAAACTGAAACCTCCTCAAAAATTTATGTACGCTTCGTTTTTGGGAGCAGAACCACTCCTCGTGTGTAGGATAGCTGAAAATACATGCCTAAAGAACAAGGAGGTAAAGAAAAGAACAGGTCAACATTTTAGACAAAGCATAATTAGCAATCAGCCCCTAGTCACATGAACAGGTTTCCGGCTTTCCCACAGGGGCAGGTCTACATTTCTTCTAGTGATTCAAAATTTTTGAAGTGAGCAGGTGTGGGTCATTGCAGTAGTTTAGGTGATGGCTAATACATCATCGAGTGACAGACGATGATCAACGCATTAGCACCCTCAGACTACATCGGCCACCAAAGACCATTTCTATGAAAAATACAACATTGAGACTCAGTACTGGGATCCATTTATGAACATCGGATAACAATCAACCACTGGGCTTGCAGACACACAAGATGATATGTTGTGCAATTCATAGAACCTTCAAATAAATTCATCCTGAAAGAGGAAAGGAAATAGGTCTTGGCACTCTATACTGATTACTAGAGGCACTGACCACCGATATAAGCTGTATGAACAGAGAACACGTATATGCACGCTAGATTCTACGGCATCTCATGTTGTAGAATAAACCTAGGCATTGGCAGCACCAGCTCCAATGGAGAGGAGCTAGCGACTGGCAGCTCCTTTCATAAACAACGGAATGACAGCTATCCCATGCTCTAACTCCTTATAGCATGAAGTATGCACCCTTATATTCTACAGCTAAGTCACACCAGTTCAAAAGAGTGGAGCAGCGTGTGGTAATGCTGTTGCTTTCACTTTCCTGCTGGAGTCTGCTCTGGTTAAAAAACAATACCCTTGAACTAAGTTTCTTCTGCCTTTAATCAATTTACCTTGAATAAAGGTGTGTCTAATTGTTGATATGTTATCATTCCATTCATGTGTTACATTTGGAGATGTCATGTTGTGTTGTGTACACACAGTGCAAGGCGCGTCATGTAAATATAAGTTTTTCCAGCTTTCAGTATGATCATTTCCTGAAGGCAGGAGGCTATACAGGTACACGGTCATCT